>NC_048233.1:957690-1081828 GCF_002007445.2 Ailuropoda melanoleuca | reverse complement strand
AAAAGAAAAGAAAAGAAAAGAAAAAGTCCCCTTTTTATATGGTTAAGAGCTATTTTTCACAACCTTTTAGTTCTCCAGAGAGACAATGTAATGTTAACAACGGGAAAAATCCCCTCTATGTGGGAGAATCCTCTCTTCACAACCTCTAGTACTCCCTGAGTTTCATCCTTCGGTGTACTGTGTGTGGTCTAAAGATGGTCCCCCAGTGAAAAGGAGCAGTGAGGACATTCCAGAAACTAAGACTTCATCCCCTGAGGTGATAACTTCTCATTTGATCTTGCACTTAATTCAGAAAGACAGTTTTTCAGAGAATATCCTATTTGCTGCCTGGTGCCACTGATGTTGTCATTGCGAGTTATACCAAACCTAGGTAATCTGCATAAGTATACTGAAGTAAGGTAATTGGGTTTTCCTTTCTATCTGCCTTTAGGCCATTAGCTGGAACCACCAGCCGGGACTCTTTCTGAAAATGTTCCACCTCTGCCTCACCTATGGAACAATCATCTTATTTCATTTATACAAATTGCATGAACAAATTAAGTTAATTGCCCAATATCTTTAAACCCCTTAAAAATTACCAGATCATTAGAACACAAAGATGAAATCATTGGCTGCCCAGTGTCTACTGGATAGAAAGCCGTATGAAAACTCAGCCAGAATGTTCAGAGTAGGTAAGCAGCTCTGTTGGCTCCCTCTAGAAGGGTAGTATGGGTAGGGTCTCCAGGCTCACGGGGCATGAGTCTTCAGGGATTCTTTCTGCCCTTCTTCCCCAGGAAGACCACAGATAGGGAAACTAGCAGCTACCTTTGTTCCAGAACAGGGAACAAATCTGGGAAAGGATCAGAGATGGATGGTGTAAGTACTCCAGGCTACCAACCAGTTCTGAATTTAGGTGGTCTTTCAAGACAGGGTACCAGGGAATCACAGAGAGTGGCAAACAGCACAAACATGGCTCTGGGCTAAAGGAGCAGATGCCCAAACCCGGTGGGTCCAGTCTTCCCTTCTAGCTCACCAAGGGATTCCACTTGCAGTCAGGCAGGGTACCAAAGACCAGAATGACTACACCAGATCCTCTAGGAAATGTCCTTAGGGCGTTGGCAGTATGTCAGTGGACTGTTGGTTCTCTGAGGGTGAGGGCTGTATGTTAGGCTTCTTCTTATTGTTTCCACTTAGAAATCACCAAGGATTGCTTTATGATTTTATTATGAACGGTTAGTTATTTTTGAGACATCGACAGATACTGCTCTAGCAGGTCAAAAGAGCCCTCTGAATAGCATAGCTTAAGGCCCAAGAAAAAAATTAATCTGTGACTCTCCAGATTCCCCCAAAGTGAGACTCCTAGGAGAGCTATTGTTACCTGGGCTGGGAACCCAACACAGGAGTCCCAGAGAGCCCCATCCTTCCTCTCCCAACTGCCCTCATTGCTCCCTCTGATTTCTTGACTCCTACCATAGAGATGTATCCTAAGGATTATTAATACATATTATTAAAATAATAAGATACAGTCAAGGTGATTAGAAAACATGAACCCAGGTGGGTTCTCTTAATTGTCTCCATCCTGATCCCATTCGGGACAGGATTGATCCAGAGGACTCTAAAACGTTTGCCCAGGGTTCTTAGGAATGATGGGCAGCTTTGGCAGTTTTCATAATGGATCCAAGAGGAGAGCAATGGCCTACGCCTGCTGGGAACTCTACCTGATGCCCTGGCATCGCATGTAGTGTAGATTTACCTCCGTCTGACCCTCACACTCTCTCCCCCACTGAAACACAGAACTCCTTAGCCATTAACACAGGAGGACAAGCACTCAAGCGATTAGAGATGTCTTCCGTGTGTGTGTGTGTGTGTGTGTGTGTATGTGTGTGTTTCTATGTTCTATCTCAGCCTGCTAGCCAAATTATAGTGACCCCACAGCCTCCAGGCGTGTGGACTGACCTGACAGCTGGTGTTCCTTCTGAAGAGGAAACCGAGATCTAGAACGTGCTCTGTAAGGGACTGGAGAGGTGTCCCTTCCCTTCTCTTCCCTTGCCTCACCCTTTATCTCCATCATTCCCAAAAAAGGACATTTTACCAATTTACTGTAGGGGAAAAAAGGAATTTGCTGAGAAATCTGTTACCGAAGAAGTATTTTCAGTCTGCAAGTAAATGTCTAGTTATGCACATTTCCATCCTTCAAGACTTCCATTACATTTTTTCCTTGTTTGTACCTTAAAAACAGAAACACAAGAGCAACCATCTTAAAGTGGAGGGTAAAAGCAAAGTCATGACTTTCTAGAAAGAGTTAACAGCTTGGATGATCAGAACCAGTCGGGGGCTGAGCTCTGAGTGCTGGGGCCCAAAGAGTAGGGACATCTACCCGGATATGGGCTCAAGGAACTGGAGGTTGCCCTGGGATACTTACCGGTGGCCAGTTTCTTCAGCTCCTGCCCCAAAGTGAACTCAGCAGTCAGACCCATGAGAACAGCTATGTTGGGTGTTCATAATAATATCCTAAATTGTGTGCAGAGCTTTAAAATGTAAAAAACATTATTTCACACCAATGGCCAAGGCTCTCCACACCTATAGACTAGTAGCTAAGTGGGGCCATCTCCCACCTGAACCTAAGCTTGAGGTATAGCCCTGCAACAGAGGGGCTTGAGGACCACCTCTTTAGATTCTCCTCAGTGATAACTAAAACTGAGTTCCCCCCTAAACTTCAAAGGCCACTGCCCTTGACCTCCTTTGCTCAAAAATATTTGGGCAGGGACGTGGACTAAGGCATAAGCAAAGCCTTTCTTCTCCAGCTGGCAATGGCCGGGGGCCAGGGTAAGCTAACGTGAAGAAAGTGCAAGCCCTCAAAGGTTATCTTAGGACACATAACTTATTTTAGAAAACAAAACCAAACCTCCCACCACAAAATTCAGAAGACTCCGTGTGTAACAAGTGTGTGAATTATTTCATTCGTGGCCAGAGATGGTCCTGAGTAGGGAATGCCTTCAGGTCATCCCTAGATGTGAGACACACCTGTGCAGAGCCCACACTCACGGTGATGTGCCAGAACCTGCCAGGCCTATGCTTTGTATTTCTTTCACTTGTTTCCTTTTGCCCTCTCCTGCCACGGTGTTGCTCCTGTGTTAGCCAAGACCTAGAGTACCAGGCATCTTCGTTGGAGACTCATTACAGCTTATTTCTATCTGCCTTTCTTTAAAGCCAGCTGAACATACCCAATGCTCTCCCTTTATGGTAAGACCAACCCTCCAGACCACGCTCTTAGCTTCTGTGACCCTCCTCTAACACCTCCGCTCTCACCCACCCTGGTCCCCAGCATCTCTGGGAGTCTAGCCTCGCTCCCGCTGCATGTCGCCACCGTGTCTGTCCTGTGCCTAGCCTGCCCGGTCGCGTGTGAGCTGTGAAGTGCTGTTGTGTAATGGTGTTCTGTTCCCTCCCTGAGCTTTCCTCTGGGTGATAATTCACTGTGATCTTGACCATCTAATGAGCCACCAGGAGAGAACTGGACCCGAGGGCCATTTCTTGTTAACATCCTGAGACCTCTGCGGGCTGAAGTCTCTAGCTTCAATCTGATGTGGGAAATTTGCACAGGGCACCCATGAGTGCCATGGTAAGGGCCTCCCAAGAAAAGAGGAAGGAGAGGGATGATCCAGCCGGGAGACAGATGGTCAGTTGATGACTTCCCACTAATCACCCAGTGTCTGTAACTACTGGCCTCCCGTGTGCTTAGAGTTTAAGGCCGAGGGTGTAAGCTGGACTCTGTTACTGAGAGTGTGGCTGAATACCCAGTCACTCCAACAACGTGACCCATGAATTTTTCTAAATTCCTGAAGTTCATTCAAATTAGGTGATGCAGAAAAACAAACTCGGGAACTTGAGGGGAGCACTCTTGAAGTAGGACTGTGATGATTTGCTTTGCCTAAAGTGATAGGTGCCTCGAGGTGTGACCTTGAAGTCTCCTTGGAACAGCCTTCTCTAAAAAGCTGCCATCTAAAAACCGAGCCAAGTGTGAGTTTTTAAAAGGCCCAGTGAGTGGGTTGATTCCCTGAAAGTCAGCAGATTGGGGGCAAGACGGGGTCGGTGGTAGTGCTTCCCAACACAGCCCGCCCCAGGCTAGCTGGAAGGCCACCCAGGAAAAGGCTGAACCTGGTCGTTGTACCCCGCTTCCCAGGGGCGGCCACCAGGGTCGGCTGCCTCGCTGCCTTGTCATTTGGTTTTTTGGAGGACATTTTTGCGTCTGCATAGAAATGTGTTTATCCTCCTTCTAGAGCGTTAGGAAACTGCAGCTCCTGGGGGAGCTGGTCTACGGGGTCAGGATTTGAACCCAGCTTGGAATTTAAACAGCACACTTGACTTTATTTTTTAACTCCTCAAATCCAGGTGCCCCTGTGGCACCAACTTCACCATATCTTGACCCGCACATTTGAACTTCCCGCTTAAGGTTGTTCTTCCTTCTTTCTCTCCTTCCCGGAACATGGAGGAACTGACGGGCTGACGGATAAGACCCCTGAGCCTCCTCTGCCAACTCCTCTGGGGGAACAGAACCTCCTTTTAAGGAGAGAAAACAGAATTTCAAGTAGATACACGGGTGATAGAAATGCCCCGGCCTAGCCTGGTGGCAGCGTGCACAGCAAGCCCCAGATGCCCCCGAACAGGAGCATACCCTGTGCAGATCTACGGCAGCTCTGGTTTGAAAAGAGAAGAGATACTGTGACCCTCCCGTGGTCTGGAGAGTCGGAGAAGTGGGAAACCCTTCTGGCACGGTTTCTGCACACCTCCCACGCCTGGGGAGCAGAGCGAGGGTGTGTGGCAGTTGGCCACTGCCTGGGGAGGGTTCTGCCGCCCTCACGGGTCTCCCGTGTGGAACAGAAGTAAGATGGAACCACTGGCCGTGGCAACGACAGTCAGCAGGCCACCGGCTTAGAACCAAGGGCTGGTAGGGGCCCTCAGGGTCATCAGCGCTAGTACGATCTTCAGGGGCGCAAACAAGGTGTGGACGTTGTCAGGGAGGATTGGCCTGGAAATGATTCAAAAGAAAGCAGAGAATCAAGAAGGGGGGAGGGGGGAGCGGTACAGATTGTCCCCACCAATGACCTGGAGACTCCCCCTCCCTTGAGGGATGCCCACAACAGGAACAGTAACAGGAAGCCCAAAGGTCCATTCTCTCCTGGTGCCGACAGGGCTGGGTGAGCTGCACTAGTTCTGGGGACAGGCAGGTGGCTCCCCGGGGGCTACCACCACCGGCTCTCTGGCCAGCGTAGGCAGGAGGAGGGCGGGGGGTGGTCCATCCGTGTTGTCCTTAGGTCTGGAGGCAGAGGGTGACAGGGCAGCCTGCCCTGCCTCTGAGCCCTGGCCAGGCACACACCCCAGCCCCAGGACCCTCCAGGTCCCACAGGCTGAGGAGGCCCCTTGGCCAGCAGACCCCAGCAGCCCTAGCACTGGGTTCCTGCCTCCGCTTTGCTGGGCTTGGATCCAGTTCTTCCTCACCTTCCCCTTCCCCCCGAGCTCCAGGACTCCCCTGAGGGGATGATCTGCCCTAAGCAGAACCCCTCCGTCCTCCTACACCGGGGCCCGGACTCATCTAGGGCTCACTTAGAGTGTGTCCCCCACCCTTCTGGGATCTCCTGCAGCCTGAAGAGAGGCCCCAGAGCAGGGGGGACTAGAAGGGGAACAGCTTCAGTGTCTGAGGTGAGGCAAGGGCTGCAAACAGACACTCTCCACGGGCGAAGCAACACCCCTGTCCCCACCGCCCCCTTTAGCCCTGTGGTTAGAGATGGCATAGCAAGACTTCTGGAGTCTTGAGCTGCCAGGGCACAAGATCCCTGCCGCGGGCAACCCACTCCAACCCTATTCTCTGTCAGCCCACCCTGCCCACCAGGACCCCCAGCGCAAGCATACCCATGGCCGGCATGCAGCCCACGACCCGCCCAGCCACCTTGCAGTGAGCCAGATCCCACTCGGGATGCATGTCACCCCTCAAGCCAGACAAGAGGGAGGCTGGGACTGCTTCCTCAGCATGCAGCCCAGGCAGGGTGCCCCCAAGGCAGCTAGCTCTCAGCTTAGATTTCAAAGCACATGGAAGTTCCTTATGGAAACTTCTAATGCTCCACCCAGGGGGTTAAGAATTAGGACCGCAGGGGAAAACGGGAGAACAGATGAACAGGGTTACGGGCTCAAGGGCCTGGGCACAGCTGAGTTCTGCAGAAACCTCAGGCCTGGGTTGTCTGAAGAGGCAGGCAGCTGGCCTCCCCATCTGTGGTCCAGGGGAGATAATCTAGTGCAGCTAACCCTGCCCTGCCCTGCCCTGCCTCCACCTGAACCGAGGGCTATGTTGCTCAGAGCAGGGCCCACCTCGTTCTTGCCCCACCCCTCTCTGTTGCCATGTTAACTACCACCTCCTATTGCCGATGGATTCCAGAACGCAGAGGAGAACTCCCGCATCTCCATCACCTTCTTCCGCCTCTTCCGGGTCATGCGCCTGGTCAAGCTGCTGAGCCGCGGAGAAGGCATCCGGACCCTGCTGTGGACCTTCATCAAGTCCTTCCAGGTAACCTCCTGCCTTCTCAGCAGGCTGCAAGGAGAGCGTCCTCAGCTCCCTGGAGGCAGGGCTGCGCAGGAGCTCCCCCCGCCCGGCTCTGGAGGTACAGGGAACTGCACCACTAGGAGTCCAGTGCGGGCTTACCTTGCTCCTCAGCTGCTCTGTGACCACAGCCTCCCTCTCCGCCCTTGGCTTTCCTCCAGTCTACAATGAGGGCCTTGGACTCCATCTGGGGTTCCCAAAATCATACCCCTGGCCCCAGGTTTCCCCCAAAGTTGGGGTAGAGAAGGCTGGGAGCTAAGGGGGTGGCTGAAGTGGTTCTCTCATCTGTGCATTTTTCCACAAGAATTTACTGCACAAAGAGGTTTTGTGGTGGAAAAATTTTGAAAAGCATGGGCCCAGACGATCTGATAACTTCAGTGGCCCTCCCACTTTCGGCATTTTTAGGATCTGGCTGTCACCTTCCTCCCAATAGGCGTTTCTGCAATGTCTACTGTCCACACCTGTTTGTAGACTTAGCCAAACTCTCCAGGACCCTGGTATGACTCCATTCAAGCAAACATGATCCCCTCACAGGGGCACAGGGTTGCCTAACTATAGGATTAATTCTTTTTTCTCAGCCATTATTTCTATCTGTGAAAGCAGAATAATGATCACCCCGGCCATCTCTGAGGTGTGTTATGTAAGTTTGACATTAAAGAGAAGCAAGCTCCATGAGGTCACTTGAATTCCTTGAAGATAAGTGGTGTTGGGACCCCTGTGTGTACTTCCATGCCTCCTTAGCCCAACACTGACGGCGGCTTCTCCCTGCCCACGGAAGCACCACTGTCAGGCTTCCGGGCACTGAAGGATGCCTTCCTCGTCCCCCACTCTTGCCAGTCTGGGCCCAGGGACAGGCACGGAGTGGGTCCCTGATCCAAATGTGTCCAGAACTGAAGGCGCAGCCAGAGGAAGTGCTCTGTGGTCAGGCGCCTGCCTTGCTTTGGAATCCCCTCCCAAAGGTGTGAACAGCCTCCCAGGCAGCCTCCTGCCCTGGGACTCATCCACCCAGGCCCTTGACTGGACCAGCCTGGCTGCAGTCCTCATAGCCAGTCCTCTGCACACCAGGCCTTCCTGAGGAACTGCAAGCACCCTCTGCTAGCCCCATCCCGCCCCACCCTACCCCACCGGAGGGTGCCATACCCTGCCCAGTCCCTGGAAATCTGAGGATTCTGGGGAGAGCAGGACTGGGGGTTGACCCTGTCCGTGGGTGTACCCCTGGGGTCCCACAGCCACGATCACTATACAGGCTGCCAAATACTCCCCCCACACACACATATTTCCTAGGAAAAAGCCACAGACCCGGGTAACTGTGGGGAGAGGCTTGAATGTGGAGCGGCAGCTCCCACCTGACAGAAGCAGCATCCGTGTGATCTCGCAGTGCCATCTAGTGGTGTGTGGATGCCTGGGAAGGCATTTCCTAGTCCTGAACGTGTCTCTGGATTCCAGAATAGGCCCTGAGCCCCAGAAGGCCTCGCCCCAGGAGAAGCGGCAGGGACTCTGGAAAATTAAGTTGTCTGAGCTGCCAGGCAGATAATACATGGAGTGGATAACATATAGGGGACCCAAATACGTGGAAGACATCACATTCAGCCTTTTGTAGGCCTTCAATCATTTCAATACCACAGAACCCCTGAGAGGTAATTGCTCTTCTCATTTTTCAGAAAAGGAAACTGAGGCTCAGAGAGCTTAAGTAATATGGCCAAGCTCCCATGACTAGAAAGTGGCAGAAAGAGGATTTGAGTCCATGATCTTTCTTCTACTTAAGTTTTTCCTTAGCAATTATTTCTATTACAAGTAGCGGGATATCGTCAAACTATGTAAAGGAAGGGTCTAACCCCCCTCCACCCCACACCTCCCCAGGAAACCTTGGCGTGTGTCTTCCACACCTTTCTCCTTGTTGTACAAAGCCTTATGTCTAGTCAGAGGACATTTGCTCATTCTTGACTGTTTTGACTAAAGCAGTACCCTACCTTATGCACCCCTTCTCCGCGGCCTGCTCTGCACTCCACACTGCTTGTCAGGTGATTGAAACCAAGGGAAAACGAGAGGCCAATGCCATGGTTCAGGCCTTCTCCTGGTGCCCAGAACTTCTGTGGGGGCTCTTGGAAATGCCCCCTCCCAAAGCCAGGCCGCAGCGCCCCCTGGGAATGGATCTGGCCAAACATGCCCCCACCAGCCTCACACCCTGTCTCCTGTGTTTCCTTCTAGGCCCTGCCCTATGTGGCCCTTCTGATAGTGATGCTGTTCTTCATCTACGCGGTGATTGGGATGCAGGTAGGACAGCTGGCCTGCTGCTCCCCTGCCTCTCCTTTCTCTTTCCACCTCCTAGCCCCACGTTCCCAGACACCTCCCTCTTGCTCCTGACGGTCCCTCCCTCTGCTTCCACTTCGGAGGCCGAGAACTTCACAGGAATTAGAATATCCCTGCAAATGGTGTCCTGCAGGTAGCAGGGTGAATAGCCTTGTACTATTCTATCCACCTTCTCTCAGCTTTGCCCCAGGCCTGGTCTCTGGTCTCAGTAGGGAAAAACACTCCCAGATTAATGCCAAGGAGCCTCAGGAGAGACGCCCCTTCCAGAAAGCAACAAGGGTGTGTCAGACAGGACCCCTCCCCTTGCCCAGGTCTGACAGCCTGAAGACTATCTCCCACCCCAGCACCATTGAAGAGAAGCTAATGACAGACAGGGAGGGAGGAGAGAGGGAAAGAAGGAAGGAGGAGGGAGGGGGAGGGAAGGAAGGAGTCAGGCAGGCAAGCTCTCCCCATCACACATGCAGCAGTTTCAAGGGCATCCCCTCGCAGGTGCTCATTGCATGTTCCCTTACCTCATACCCTGCGGCATTCTCCAGCCAGCCTCTCCTGGGGGCTCCAGAGAGCACCAGAGCCCAGCACTCACACCAACCAGGACTTTTCCTCAGTGGCCTCTGAAGGAAGATTCCCCCTGCTTAGTCTCTGCAGAAAGATCCCTGGTGCCTAGGCCAAAATCTTCTGAGATGAGAACTACCTTGCCCCCTCACCAAGGGCAGCAGCTTCTAAGATAGGCAAAGCTCTAAAAGTCCAGAAAAATAAGGGGACCGCTAATTTCAGGGATAGATTAAGCTTGCCCACATCCCAGAGTGCTCCGAAATCCAAGAACTGAATTTGGAAGAGGGGGCATCTGGGATGAAATGGCAATGGAAAGGAGGCCAAAGGCCCGAGTTCTGAGGGTTTTATGGTGACTGTAATTGATAACAGTGCTGTGTACTTGAAAGCGGCTGCCAGTAGATCCGAGGCATTCTCACCACACCAAAACAAAAGCCACCTATGCTAACCGTGGGAGGTGATAGATGTGTTAGTTATCTTGGTCTGGGTAATGATTCTGTGAGCATTGTACATCAAATCACCACCACACCGTACACTTTGAATATACACAACTATATTTTTTAATTATTCCTCAATAAAGTTTTTTTAAAGAGAAAAAAGATTTATTCCCAAGAATCTTCAGCCAAAAAAGAAGAAGGAGAACAGAGAGCCCTCTGTCCATGCGCAGAAGCACGGTGCTGATGGCAGCATCCACCCACTCTCAGCCCGGCTCCCAGTGGCCCATCAGGACCTCTCCTGAGGGTCCATGGCTTTTTCTTCTTACACCTGTCCGGTGTGGTGGATGGAGATCAGGGGCTGGATGGGGCAGCAGGTGTCTACCCCAAAGAGGCCCTGTCAGGTCATGTCAGGGACTCAGTTCAGCTATGGGCTAGCCTGACCCACAGCCAGCCATGACCCCTGAAGAGACCACTGAACGACGAGTGGGAACTAGGACCCTCTCTGTCCACGGTTCACTGAATCCCCTCCCCTCGCCCTGCTTAGGTGTTTGGAAAAATTGCCCTGAATGACACCACAGAGATCAACCGGAACAACAACTTCCAGACCTTCCCCCAAGCTGTGCTGCTTCTCTTCAGGTGAGTCTCTGAGGACAGATGCGTGCAAACACACCTACGGTCTGGACGTAGAACGAGAGGGAGCTCTTCCAGGGCAGCGGGCAGGGAGGGAACGGATGCTGGATCTCCCTCCCTGGACTAGAAAGCTGGCCTTTCATTGCTATTTGTAGTACTTTCCATTGAGCAGCCCATTGGTCACTGACACACCTGCCAGTAACCATCCAAAAACACTAGAAGATCACAAGTCAAATACTAACGGCACCCTGGCCTGGAAGCCAAACAACTCAAAGCCAACCCTGTGATACATTCGCTTTGGGTGAGACACCTAACTTCTCTGAGTCTTGGTTCCTTTGCAAACGAATATAGCTGCCGATGTCAATGCCATTTGCTCTATTGGGTTATTATGTCCTCGTGCACTTAGTTCCCTCCTCAGTGAAGCCAGCCATGAGCCTTCACCTTTTCGGAAGTCCACCACCTCAGGCCTAGCTGGGGAAAAGAGGGTTCCTCAGCCTACTCCTGACTGAGTGAGTCCATGCCGCGGCCTGCTTCTTCCTCATCTGACTCCCAATGACCCTTTTGCTCTGCCCCCTTGGTCCTTCTTAGTTTCCGGTTCCTCACAGCCTGGGCTGCTAGAGGAGACCATCCAGACCATCCAGACCAGGGCTGGCAGATAAGCACTGTTTACCCCATCCCTAGACCAGATGATTTCTAAAGTCTGTTCCAGCTCATGTACTCTACATATTATGGCACTGGGAGAGGCAGTGAACTCCCTACCATTGCCTGGGGTCCCTCTCCAGAAGATCCAGAGATCCACTCTATCAGATAGCCCCACCTTCACCAAGTTCTAGAGAATCCTTTCCCCACACCAGCCCCAAGTATCATTATTGCTCAAAATGTATTAAATCAAAATGACATCTCTCTAAATATCAGTTAGACATTACCACTTCCCTCAGATTGTAGACTCGGAGTACACAGAGGCCACTGTAAACCACAATTTAGCAACAACACTTAAGCCTGCGCCATATTTAAGTATCGGAGCTGAACACAGATATAAGACTGAGCACATAGCTCTACCTCCCCTCCTTTCCTAACGTCCTTGATGAAAGAAGATATTTCTTAAAAAAAAAAACAAACCCGTAACAGTACTAAGAAGGAAAAAAAAAATGAAAGAGTGCTGTTAGTGAACCAGGAATGCTGAGGAATTTCTCAATGGAAGAAATCAGAATTGACAAAGGAACGAGATCTGAGGAAAACATATCTCCCACAATGCGTGGTCTATGGAAGAAGTGAGAGCAGTTCCAAGATCAGCAGGTAAAAGGCCCAGGAGAGACCTGGGGCCCGACGAGGCTGGCTCCTCGAGGACCCGTATGCGGAGCGCAGTTGCTAATGCTCACAAGCTGAAAGCAGCGCTTGACGTCACAACCCTGGGCTTCCGGTCTGAGAGGTAGAGTAGGTCCCCCCAGGAACCCCACCCTCAAGGAGATGCAGCCTACCCACCTCACTGGCGGCAAGTGTTCTCTTTCTTCATGATCCCCAGGGAGGCTTTGTAATGAGAACTTGATCCACAGAGATGTGAACTGGTCCTCAGTCACAAAGAACAGTCAATAATAATCCCAAAGTATTTGGGGGAAACGAGTATCAATAAAGAAAGGCACCATGTTCAATTAGCAATGAATGAGCCCATGAGGAGGAAAAAGAAGATATAAAGCCAAAAGATTTGAAAATAAATACAATTCATATCTTTAGAGAGATTGCACGGCATATTACATCTGTTGAACCGAAGAGCAGGAGACAGAGAAGTCATTATTAATAAGAACAAATTAAAGAAAGAACTTAGAAAAACATCCTTGTTGAAATATTCAGAAAATGGACACAGCTATAGAATGAAATAATGAGCTGAAGTAAATCTAAGGTTCTCTCAGTACACAGCCAAAAGGACAAAAAGATTGAAAATATAAAAGTTAACACATGGAGGATAGAGCTGAAAATCCCATCTTTCTAATACAAGTTCAGGTTAAAACAACAGAATGAATGGAGAGAATGAGATTAAAGAATGATCAAAGAAAATTTGAAATGGCCTACTAAGTGCAGAATAGGTCTGTCAAAAAGTCCCTTCATCAGACACAGTATGAGGAAGTTTTAGAATACCAAGAATAAAGAAAATACCCTAGACGCATCCAAAGAGGAAAAAGTGAATTGTTTTCAAAAATACCAATTTTCATTAGATTCTCATTAGCAAAATACATACTAGAAGACAAATAATGTATGCAATATTATGAAGAAAATATATTTTTGAACCGAGACTCCTGTAATACAGCCTAATTAGCATCCAAGTAACAAAGCAAAATTGATTCCAAAAGTGTAAGAACGCAGAAATTTTATTCCCTTGCATAAACCTCTGAAACAACTACACAGGGATACACTTCTAAGTGAAAAATTAATCTAAGAAATTGAATGGAACACTGCATCAAAAACTAATGAAGTATTGTATGGTGAGTAACATAACATAATAAAAATAATTAATTAATTAATTAAAAAAAGAAATTGAATGAACAAAGTAATGATATTAGTAAAGAAACCACAAAGTTTATAGTTATGAGTTATGAGCAAAGAAATTATAAACCTTATATTAAGTCTAAATAATTGTTAAGGGAGGTATTAGTTATTAAATAATTATTGCTAATTTTTAAGTATAATAATTACTTTATGGCTATGTAAATGATATTGTTTTATTTTCGAGATGCATACTGAAGTATTTAGGGTTGATATAATGATATTACATAAGGTGTGGGATTTGCTTTAAAATATTCCATCATGGAGATTAAAGATACAGAACAGGAAATAGTCAGTGGTACTGTAACACTGTTGTATGGTGACAGGCAGTGGCTACACTAGTGGTGAGCAGAGTGTAACGTATAGACTTGTCGAATCACTATGATGTAACATTGTGTGTCAACTCTCAATTTTTTTAAAAAGATTTATTTATTCATTTTAGAAAGACAGGGAGAGAGAGTGTGTGCATGTGCAGGGGGGAGGGGCAGAGGGAGAAGGAGAGAAGCAGACTCCGCCCTGAGGAGGGAGCCCCATGCTGGGCCCCACATTGGGCTCAGGATCTTGAGATCATGACCTGAACCAAATCAAGAGTCAGATGCTTAACCAACTGAGCCACCCAGGCGCCCCTCCTCTTTCAATTTTTTTAAAAGGTGAGAGTGCAAAAGAATAAAATAAAATAAAATAAAATAAAATAAAATAAAATACTCCAGCCAAAAGGGGAGAAGGGTGCTGTTGGGGAGATAGATGAAACACACACACAGAAAAGTATTGATGGTTGCTAAGATTGAGTGATGGGTACATGGCATTTCTTTGTACTTTCTTCTTTTGTATCTGGTTGAAAACTTTTATAATAAATTTTTAATAAAAAAATAATAACTGTTAAGGCAAAATGTCCAAAACCTTAATGGCAGTTTGGAAGTGAAATCCCAATTATCTCAACAAGGCAGGAAGAATGAGATGGCAGAAGAATGAGAAACATGAGAGTGTGCTAACATTCTTCTCCTGTTTATGGAAAGGAAACAGATACCATTCAACTCTATATGCAGCCAGAGGAAAGTGTGTAAATAGATATGTTAAATATGTGAAGGTCAGCCATTAGAGAAACAGAAAGGAATATGTACATTCCAAATCACTAGATGGAAAAAGAAAACCTTAGCAATTCTGCAAAAGGAAGGAGAGGAAAAAAAAAATAAGGGGGGTAGGAAGGGGGGGAGAGAGAGGAAAAGAAAATTAGAAAATAAAACAAGATGGCAGGAATAAAAACAAAAATTAATCACCAAAAATTCAATTTCTCTATTAAAAGGTAGATACTCTGATGTTGGCTTTAAAAAGTCTAGCTGTAGCCTGTTTATAATAGAGTAAAATAAAGGAATGGGAAAATAAAGGAGTGAAAAAAGAATACCAGACAAAGCTTCCAAAAAAAAAAATAGGTGCAGTAATAACAACGTCAGAAGAAATAAAATTCCAGGTGAAAGGCATTAAATAAGACAAAAAGGGATTTTGATAAAAGATATAATCCACCAAGATTATAAAACAATCATAAAAGTACATGAGCCTAATAATAAAGTTTGGAAACATATCAAGGAGACTAAATAGAACGGTAAGGAAAAAATACACACACACACACACACTCACACACACACTCACACACACACACACACAATGGGAGACATATAAAATAATGACAGAGCAAATAGAACAAAATAAAAGAAAGGGTAAAGAATATCTAAAAATACAACTGACAAATTTAAGTAAATTTGTAATCAATGGATGGCAAAAAAAAAAAAACAAAACACATTCTTTTTAAGCACCAGAAACATTCACAAAAATTAGCCAAGATTTAAGTCATAAAGGAGAACTCAAAAAATTCTAAAACTTCTCTAACTTCAGTACAACAAAAATTAGACATTAACCACAAAATCTGTAGTGCCTCCAAAACCTATCCACTTAAATCACTGTTCTAAATAAATCACAGCTGAAGCTACATACTTCTAAGAAATGAAAGAGTGAGGGGTGTACATCTTAAATTTACAAAATGCACCCATCGATACTAAAGAAAATTTCAGAGCCAAAATTAATTTATTTTACAAAATCTATAATAACCAAACTAATGAAAGGAAAAAGAATAGCAAAATAACCTCAAAGTATGAAAGAATGCGCTTATTAAAATAAAGCAGAAATTAATAAAATATAAAACAAAAATATTTTTCAATGAACCTTTAAACTAAGTCTTTGAGAAGACCAATAAATAGACAAACTTTCATCAAAACTAATTTTTTTAAAAAGGCACAACATCAGGAATAGAAAGTAACACAATTACAGATGTGGAAGAGATTTTTAGAATGATAAAATATTATGAACAAATTTATGCCAATACATGTGAAAATCTAGAAGTAGATAATTTTATATAGGAAAATATAAATCACAAAATTGTCTTTAAAAGAATTTTTTAATTAATCACAATAGAAATTAAAAATGTAATCAAGGTTTTGTTCCTCAAAAAGTTCCAAGATCCAGAGGTGCCTGGGTGTCACAGTTGGTTACGCGTCTGAGTCGTGGTTTTGGCTCACGTCATGATCTCAGGGTGGTGAGACTGACCCCTCGTGAGACTCCTGACTCAGCAGGGAGTCTGCTTCTTTCCTTCTCCTTCTCCCTCTCCCCCCCAACCCCCCAATGACACTCTCTGTCTCTCTGTCTCTCTCTCTAAAAATAAATAAATCTTTTTTAAAAAGTTCCAGGATCCAGTATTTTTATGTGTGATGTCTTCCAAAATATCAAGGAATAGATCATTCCTATGTTACATAAACTTTTCAGGAATAGAAGTGGGTATGAAATCTCCTCAGTCATTCCATTAAGTCATTCTATAAGCCTAAATAAGGCTAATTCCTTATGTATTAAGAAAGAAAGAAAAAGCAAGAAGTATAAATATGAAAATGTGTAGACATAACTGTCATTGTTGGCAAACAACAGGTTGATCCAAGTAGAATAAAACAAGCATATCAACTCAAAACCTTATAACCATCAACAGGATCAGTAAAGTGGAAGATTAACAAAGGAAAACAATCACTTTCCTGTCCTGGCAATTTTAATTTTGTCGGCCTTCTGTAACAAAATACAAAATGGGTGGCTTAAACAGTAGACATTTCCTTCTCATGTATCTGGAGGCTGAAAGTCTGAGATCAAGGTCCCAGCCAATTCAGTTTCTGGTGTGAGCCCTCTTCCTGGCCTAAAGAGAGCCACCTTGTTGCTGTGTCCTCATTTGATGGAGAGAGAGAAAGCTCTAGTCTCTCTTCCTGTTCTTGTAAAGACACTAATTTTATTATGGGGGCCCCAGCCTTATGACCTGATCTAAGCCTTATTACCTCCTAAGGCCTCACCTGCAAATTTATTGAGGTTTAGGACTTCAACATACTCATTTGGTGGGGACACACTCAGTCTCTAATAGGTAATTAGGAATATAACAGAAAAGAGCACCTTTTCTAATCAACATTATACTGCAAGTTTTATCCAATGCTATAAGAAAAAAAATATCAAAGAGTAAGAATTACAGAAATAACAAAATTAAATGCCAAAAAAAAGATTGCTAAACTCAACAACGACAACAACCACCAAAACAACAACAACAACAAATTTAAAATGGGCAAAAGAGGGGCACCTGGGGTGGTTCAGTCAGTTAAGCGTCCAACTCTTGATTTAGGCTCAGGTCATAATCTCAGGGTTGTGGGATCAAGCTCTGTGTGAGGCTCCATGCTCAGCAGGGAATCTGCTTGAGAATCTCTCTCTCCCTCTCCCTTTGCTCCTCCCCTCTGATTTCTTTCTCTCTCTAAAATAAATAATCTTTTTTTTAATGGGCAAAGGACCTGAATAGACATTTTGAATAGACATTTTTCCAAAGAAGATATATGAATGGCCAGTAAGCACAGGAAAAGATGTTTAACATCACTAATCATAGGGAAATGTAAATCAAAACCACAGTGAGCTACTACCTCATATTCATTAGGATGGCTACCATCAAAAAACAAAACAAAACAGAAAACAACAAGTATTGGCAAAGATGTGGAGTGATTGGAACCCTTATGCCCTGTTGTGGGATATAAAAAGGCATACCCATTGTGGAAAACAGTATGATAGTTCCTCAAAAAATTAAAGAAGAAATTACCATATGATCCATCAATTTCACTTCTGGGTATATATACCAACCAACTGAAATCAGGATCTAGAAGAGATATTTGTACAACCACGTTCATAGCAGCATTATTCACAATGGGTAAAATGTGGAAGCAACCCAAGTGCCCATTGACAGGTGAATAGATAAGCAGAATGTGGTGCATACATGCAATGCAATATTATTCAGCCTTGAAAAAGGAAGGAAATTCTGCAATATGTTACAACAGGGTTGAACCTCAAGGGCAGTATGCTAAGTGAAATAAGCCAGTCACAAAAAGACAAATACTATGCAATTCCACTTATATGAGGTACTTAGTCAAAATTGTAAACACAGAGAGTAAAGAGGTGGTTGCCAGGGCCTAGGGGGAGAGGGGAATGGGGACTTATTAGTTAATAGGCACGGAGTTTCAATTTTACAAGACAAAAAAATGAATTATGGGGATGCATGGTGGTGATTGCTGCACAACAATATGGATATATTTAATACCACTAAACTAAACACTTAAAAATGCTTAAGATGGTAAATTTTATGTTATGTGTATTTTACTACAATAAAAAGAAAATAAATAAAACCTCTTTTAAAAATTTATTGCCCATGTAAACTATACAAGAGAAACTGCAGAACTAAGAGAATTCAGCCAATCTTGTATAGATAAAATTGATTGTATTCCCTATACATCAGTTGTAAACAGGAAATATAACTTCTTAAATGTACTGCTTATAATACCAAAATTTTGTTCATTTATTTTAAATAAGATACCTAGAAATAATCTAACAAAAGATATACATGGGGGAATTATAAAAAATTCTTAAAAGACATTACATAAGGCTCAAATAAATGGAGAGGTGTGCCATATTGATGGCTGGGAAACTTAATGTCACAAAAATATCAAATTCTCCAAGTTAATCTATGCAATTCCAATAAGACTCTCAGTGGGATTGTTCATGGAACTTGATGAGCTGATGCTAACATGTCTGTGTAAGAAAAAGTGAAAATGAATAGCCAGGACAATTTTGAAGAACAAGCTGGAAGGACTCACTGTTTATAAGAGAGCAAGACTTAATATAAAGCTCTGTGATCGAGACAGTGTGGTCCATTGGTATCAACATAGACAAATAAACCTACAAAATAGAATGAAAAGGCTAGCACGAGACCCACACAGCTATGGAAATACAATTTATGTCAGAAGGGATATTTCAATGAAGGGGGGTAAACAGAAGGGGGAATGAACCATGAGAGACTGTGGACTCTTGGAAACAAACTGAGGGCTTCAGAGGAGGGGAGTGGGGGATTGGGATAGGCCAGTGATGGGTATTAAGGAGGGCACATATTGCATGGTGCACTGGGTGTTATATGCAAGTAATGAATCATGGCACATTGCGTCAAGAACTGGAGATGTACTGTATGGTGACTAATATAACAAAATAAATATTTAAAAAAAGAAGAAAAAGGGATATTTCAAATCAGTAGGTAAAGATGAACTACTCAATAAATTGTATTAAGAAAATTGGTTATCCACACGGGAAAAGATAAAGTGTATTTCTACCTTATATCTGAGAAACAAACTGAGGGCTTCAGAGGGGAGGGGGATGGGGGAATGGGATAGGCTGGTGATGGGTAGTAAGGACGGCACGTATTGCACTGGGTGTTATACACAACTAATGAATCATCGAACTTTTCATCAGAAACCAGGGATGTACTGTATGGTGACTAACATAACATAATAAAAAAATATTATTATTCAAAAAAAGAACAAAAATAAATTCCAGATTAATAGGTTATTATATAAAACAAAATTTTAGAATTTTTAGAATATATAGGAAAATATCTTTATGACCTAGAATAAGGAAAGATTTCTTCAAACAAGATGGCAAAAAACAGTGAAATTTAAAATTTAGATTCATCAGGGGTGCCTGGGTGGCTCAGTTAGTCGGTTAAGTGTCTGACTCTTGGTTTCAGCTCAGGTCATGATCTCAGGGTCATGGGATCAAGCCTCCTGTCGGGCTCCACACTCAGTGGGGAGTCTGCCTGAGATTCTTTCCCTCTCCCTCTGCCCCTACCCCAGCTCTCTCTCTCTCTCTTCCAAATAAATAAATAAATTTTTACAAAAATAAAATAAAATTTAGATTCATTAAAATAAATAGGTTTCACCATAAATAAGGCTGTAGACAAGCCACAGACTGGAGGAAGGTACTTGCTATGCATATAACTGACAAAGGATTAATAGAAAATAATATATTTTTTAAAAAACCCACAAATGAACAAGAAGACAAATAACCCAGGAGAGAGACAAAAATATGAACACGCAGTTCAACAGAAAATGAAATAAAAATTCTTAGCCCATTAATCATTTAACCCGAATTAAGACAGCAATGAAATATTTCACAGCCATCATATGAGCAACATTTTTAAAAATTCATTAATACAAAGAGTTGACAAGTCTAAACTCATAGAATCAGAGAGTAGAAAAGGAGTTGCCAGGAGCTGGATGGGATGAGGATAGGGAGAAGTTAGTAGAAGGGCACACACTTTCACTATAAGATAAAGAAGTTCTGAAGATCTAATGGGTAACATGGTGATGATAGTTGAGAACACTGTATTACATACTTGAAATTTTTTAAGATCTGAAATGTGCTCATTAAAAAAAAAGATAAATAGTGAGGTGACGAGTGTGTTAACTAGGTGGGAGGAATCCTTGCACAATGTGGAGTTGGATCAAATCATCACGACAGACACTTTAAATATCTTACAATTTTGTCAATTATACTTTGGTAAAACCGAAAAAAAGTTGAAAGGTCTGCAAAGCAATGGCATTTGTCCCACACTGACAACAGGAGCATAAATTGCACAAACCTTTGGAGAACCAGCAATACCTAGTGGAAGTGAAGACACACCTAATTCACCTGGCAATTCCACTCTCTAAGCAGATAACCAGGGCATGGACCTGCATGCTGATTGTAGGGTTCTTTGTAATAGCAAAAAAAAGAAAATAAAAGAGAAACCTTTAACAGGACAGCGGGTTTATTAAAACGGTATCATAGAGGGCACCTGGGTGGCTCAGTCAGACAAGCATCTGCCTTCGGCTCAGGTAATGATCCCAGGGTCCTGGGATCAAGTCCCACATTGGGCTCCCTGCTCAGCTGGGAGTCTGCTTCTCCCTCTGCCTCTGCTCGTGCTCTCATTCTCTCTCAAATAAATAAATAAAATATTTTTTAAAAATTGGGATACACATAGAATATACTGCTATATGGCAGTTAAGATGACTGAACTAGAGCCTAATGGATAAGTCTCCAAAACTTACCATGAATGGCAAAAAGAAGGACTTTTCAGAAAAGGTGGATTGTGACCATCTATGGAAAGTTTTAAAATATTCAAAACAATGCTATGTATCTTCTTATTTAGTGAATGTATAAGAGCATTCAGGGAACGATAAACACCAAATTCAACTTAGTAGTCCCTCTGAGGAAGGAGGATGGGGCAAAGGGTGAAGGACAAATCCAGAGATATGAGATGGGCCCCACGGGTGGCGGACTCTCTCACCTCTCTCCCCTAGGTGTGCCACAGGGGAGGCATGGCAGGACATCATGCTGGCCTGCATGCCAGGGAAGAAGTGTGCCCCCGAATCGGAGCCCAGCAACAGCACAGAAGGCGAAACACCCTGTGGCAGCAGCTTCGCAGTCTTCTATTTCATCAGCTTCTACATGCTTTGTGCCTTCCTGGTAAGCCGAGGGGGATCTGAACAGCCACAGGTCGTGAGTGTGCAGTTCAAGGCAGCCCAGGCCCTCTATCTCTGCAGCTTGCAGTCAGAGGAGCCAGCTTAGAAAGACTCAGTTAGTAGCAATATGCAACCACTAGATGAGGGCATAAAGCCCTGGGCCAAAGCAAGCCCAACCAGCACCTTTCTCTTCTCCTCTTGGCTCTTGTCATGGCGGCATTTGTCCCAGGGGACAGAAGGGATGTGAGTGGAGGCCTAGAGGCAATGGATATGTTTTGTACACTTTGATGAGGATTGTAGGGAAGGGTGGTGGAGAAAGCTGCCCTCTGTCCTTGGCAGCCCTACCCAGCAGTTTTGTATGACAGAAGCTGTCTAGCCCACATGTGGGGTTCATCCCACACCACTCTGAGGGGAGCTGTGTCAGGTTCATGCGCAAGAGACCGCAGCACCAGGGGCTGATGTTTTAAATGGTGAACATAGCTGGTCTTTAGAAATGTGGGCTTCTGCCAGGTATGGCACTGGCTGGCAAAGTGAATTCAAGTGGCAAGAAACTCATCATATCTCTGTTCTTTTCAGATCATCAACCTCTTTGTAGCTGTCATCATGGACAACTTTGACTACCTGACAAGGGACTGGTCAATTCTTGGTCCCCATCATCTGGATGAATTTAAAAGAATCTGGGCAGAGTATGATCCTGAAGCCAAGTAAGTTCCAGAAGGAAACACTGGTTCCCAAAGTCTAGAGGACATTATGTGCCCATACCTATAGAAGAGGTTCAACACAGGTTAGCATTGGGTAGATCGATTAGAAACACTGAACCGCACCAGACCCCAGTCAAGGGTCAAAGGCCAGCAATAGGAGGTCAAGCATCTTGGGCTAAGTCAAGAGCATATCTATTTTCAGTTGAGCAGAAGGATGGGAGATCTTAGTGTGAAGAATAACTTCAGGTTAAAATGTTTAGAGTTAAGCAGATCTCAACCCTATTCTCTCCTCAGGTTCAAGGATACCTTATCTGTCAGTCACATTTAGTTGACAATAAATGCCTTTTGGTCAGATGGTTAGATTGCAGCAGCAAGTATATGTGAGAATCTCATTGCACTACCTAAAGTCCCTTCCACTTTGAACATAGCACTGGTGGAAAGTTGCTCATTAAAATCTAAACATGTATATATTGGTTTTGGAGTTTTACCATGCAATTCTGCAACTCTGCACTGAGTTTGACCAATAGGGCGACGGCTATGAAGAGCCTGATACGTGAGTCTTGGGCTGCAGGCTGAGACCATGGCCCTCTGACTGATCTTTCCCTCTTCTCCTTCCTCTTTTAGGGGTCGTATCAAACACCTAGATGTGGTGACCCTGCTTCGACGGATCCAGCCCCCACTGGGTTTTGGGAAGCTGTGCCCTCACCGCGTGGCTTGCAAAGTAAGTGATGACCTGGGTTCACAGGGGAAAAAGAAAATATGGGAGGGAAGAAGCCTGTTTGTCTTGTGACTTTAGTCAGGCCATTGATCCTTTAAGGGCATGACAACAATATTTTATGTGCTAAAGAAATGAGCCTGAGCCAGATTACATTTTAAGTTTCCTTCCAACAATAAATCCTCAGACTCTATAAAGGAAAACTGAGGTGAATGCCTCATGATCCAACAGATCACATACCCAGTCCCATCAGACTGTACCACCTAGGCATCCTGGAAGACTTCCAGCCAAGGACGGATGGATTAGAGGTACTCTTCCTGGGATCAAAGGGCTATTAAAGGGTCCATTCATCAGCTTTAGGAACCTGGAAAGCCCTAAAGTTGTGTACAAAATCACTGAAACACTCCCAAATTTTACCAGGGAGAGGATCCATCATGTTCATCAGATTTCTAAGTAAGTCTATGACCCCATAAAAGTTAAAGACAAGCATCCTAGGTTCTTTAGACCCAACTCTTGCTCATGTGGCCTTCTTATGACCTTGAGAGTGAGCAACCCCTTAAATTGTGTGCCCAGGCACCTCTCTTACCTCACTGTAATCCCAATCAGGTAGCCCCACAGTTGCCAAAGAGTATTGCTTCTACTCTATCCCCTCTTCTTTTCATTCCCATTTCCACCATTCTGTACTGTGAGAATCACTGTGAGATGAAAAGAGTTGGGGGAAGTGAGTTCAGAGACCTGTATAGAAGAAGCACAAATAGTAAAATTCAACTCTGGATAATCCACTAATGGGAAATGGAGAATTGAATTGTGCTCTGTTTTACTCAGTTTTTTCTCACTTACATGTCCACTATGTTCCCAAAAAATGATTTTAGAAGATTTCCAAAGTTATAGAAGTTATGAGGGGAAAAAAGCACAAATTAAATGTAACATCAAAGCACAATGAACAAAAGAGCAAGGACAAGTGTGGCCTGCATGAGATGATAGTGCATCCATCATGGTCTCCAGATGGGCCTGGACAGGCTACTGGTTGGGTGTTCAGCTTCCCCGTGACTGCTCCACAATTGACATTGACCATGAGAGTCAAGAAGATCAAGTCACTCAGGAAAATTATAACTCTTCTTGGCACTATGATTAACAGGGGGACACCATGTGATCTAACAAATAACATCATTGACCACATCTTAAGAGCAAATGCCAGAATGACTTTCATGGTGTTCTTTCTCATAATTATTCTGGTGTGTGCTGAGGGCCCCACACCAGGGCACAATGCAACGGCAGCAATTTTGGGTGATGAGAAAGGAGGGAAAAGGTCAATCCTATCCAGTCAACAAGCTTTTGACCCAGCTTGATGCAGAGGTCTATTTTTCAATATACAGAAAAGAGGATACACTGCACCACCTGTATGCAAACCTGCCATTACTATCTCTCTTATCAGGCTTTGGATGAATGCTGGCTGGCAGGTGGGCTTCTGGCAAGAGCCTGGCATGCAGCTGTTCTTTGTTTCCGATAGAGAGCACACACAAATGCCTGAGTGGACATTTGAGCTGAGGAGGGGGTTGGGTGGGCTTAATATCCTTTTGTGGATGCAAGGGTCTAATAAGAACAAATTCTTTTCCTCCTTCACCCTGTGTGGAAAGGTGAGAGTACTTATAGCAGACCTAAGGTTTCCCCCAGAACAGGTTTTGAATACATTTTAGTGACCCATGCCTCAAACCCCTTCCTGACACATGCACACAAGTTTCAAGGCACCCTCCCAGCATTCTCCTGCCATGGTGGCTCCGTAGGTCCTTTGAGAACTGTTTGCTGTAATCACCAGCTTTGCCTCCTCTTCCCCTCCAGCGCCTGGTCTCCATGAACATGCCTCTGAACAGTGATGGGACAGTCATGTTCAATGCCACCCTGTTTGCCCTGGTCCGGACAGCCCTGCGGATCAAAACAGAAGGTAAGTGTCATCTGAGGGCCACTGGGAGAGCCATTCTGAAGATCTAGCAGCTTGCAAAAATGCTCCCAGGATCTTCCCATTCCATGTAGTATCAGAGCAGTGGTTCAGTGATAAGCTTCACATCCAGGGATGCTGAGGAAGCCCAACCTACTTTTATTTCCTTTGCTCCTTGAATGGCCTGTTGGTCTCTAGCTTCTTTATTTTGAATTCTAGCCTTCCATTGATTTCTAGAAATTATTCTGGGTGATATCTTGAAGTCATAGCTTATAGTTAAAAAAGCAGAAGGTGATGAGTGTTACCTAAAGCAGGGCTAAGCCCCAACTAAATGGAATTTTACTGACTGTGATCTCTCAAATGCTTAACTTCCTTTTTAAATTAGAACTGTCAGAACGGGGTCATATTGGCAAATGCTGACTATGGTCAAAGTCATCACATACAATTGTACAGGCTATACCTGGATCAAGGTGCTCAGCCAGCCAGCAGCTGTGGGTTAAGATCTCACCTATGCTCTACTGGTTGGGCCATGCTCCCTCAGGGCCGTGTTCACCTGAAGGGATGCCTTCTGGTTTACACAAAGGTACCCTATTGGCCAGCAGCAGCCTTGGCTGAGGTAACCTGCTGTCCTTGTAACTGATAAGTATTTCTGAACTTTCTCTGTGGAAAAAGCTATATAGAATGTACCTAAGAAGTTGTGATTGCTCTCTAAGAACTTCTAGCTTATGATAGTGTTTTGTAGATTGTGGTCAGAAGACCACCTGCCTCTGATTCAGCTGTCGAAGTTTGTTTAAAATGTGATGAATCATTTATTCTCTCTCTACTTCAGCTCCTTCATTTGTAAAATAAGAAAGATAATGATGTGTGGAAATTCACTTCAGTGAATAATCCAGCAGAGAAGTGCCTTTTCTCAGTTAAATCCTTCCAGAAAATAATAGAAATATCTAAAATTAGGGAAAACAGGAACCAGGCCAGCAAGATACATGTTAAAATAATGAGCTAATCTTAAAGAAAAAATAGTTCAAGTTATGCTGCTGAACTAAAGAGAAACAAAGGCTGAGGGAGATGGTCCAACATGCTGGCATAGGAAGACCCTGAACTCACCTCCTCTCAAGGACACACCAAATCTACACCCACATATGGAACAATTCATCCTGAAGAACTGAGTGCTGATTGAACAACTTCTATACAACAAAGAGGGACCACACAGAAAATGGTAGGAAAGATGAAGACATGGTAACCATGGGAAACCTTCCCCCAAAAAACCAATGTTACAACCTGCAGTGAGAAAGGATAGCACTGAGGGCCCTATACCCAAGCTCACCCATCCTGGGACACAGGAAAAACAGTGGCTTGAAGGGCAACAAGACTATAAGTGAAGGAAATCCATTTACATCCACTTAATGGCAGGGGAAAGGGAACTACTGGAACTCTCTCTTCCAGGTTGGAGGTACCAATAAGCACAATTGTTTACATTCCCCTCCACCTTGATAGTGCAGATGGGAGCAGAGTCCAGGTGCTCTAGTTGGCCCACTATGGTTACTCCAGTGAGCCCCAGGCCCTTAGTCCACACCAGCTCTCCCCAAGGTAGCCCCCCATCCATGCCCGCCCCAGCTCCTACCACCCCACCAAGGTGGTCTCCAGTCTCAGTGCACCCCAGGACACCCCTGGCCAGTGCCTGCTCCAGCTCTAGCCATTCCATCAGGGTGGACCAGGCATAGTGTGCCCCTGGACTCCCCGAGGCCATGCTGGCTTCAGCTCCAGCCAGCCAGCCAAAGCTTCCAGGCACACACAATGTACACAGGAGATGTTCCTACACAAGGCTACTCCTTAAGACTGGGAAAGGTGGCTATTCCGCCTAATTTGTAGAGGCTAACACTGAAAATCAAACAAAATGAAGAGACAGAAGAATATGTTCTAAATGAAAGAACAAGGTGAAACCCCAGGGGGGGGAAATCCCTGATGAAATGGAGACAGGTAATTTATCAGACAAAGTGGAGTTCAAAGTAATGGTCATAAAGATGCTCACCAAACTCAGGAGAAGAATGGAGGAACACAGTGAGAACTTCAACAAAGAGTTAGAAAATATAAGAAAGTACCGGGGCGCCTGGGTGGCACAGCAGTTAAGCGTCTGCCTTCGGCTCAGGGCGTGATCCCGGCGTTATGGGATCGAGCCCCATCAGGCTCCTCTGCTGTGAGCCTGCTTCTTCCTCTCCCACTCCCCCTGCTTGTGTTCCCTCTCTCGCTGGCTGTCTCTATCTCTGTCAAATAAATAAATAAAATCTTTAAAAAAAAAAAAAAGAAAATATAAGAAAGTACCAAACAGGAGTCATAGAGCTGAGNTCTCGCTGGCTGTCTCTATCTCTGTCAAATAAATAAATAAAATCTTTAAAAAAAAAAAAAAAGAAAATATAAGAAAGTACCAAACAGGAGTCATAGAGCTGAGGAATACAACAACTGAATTGAAAAATACACTAGTAATCGACAGCAGATTAGATGATACAGAAGAATGGATTAGCAATCTGAAAGACAGAACAGTGGAAATCACCCAGTCAGAACAGCAAAAAGAAAAAAGAATTTTTAAAATGAGAATAGTTTTAACTTCCTTAATCTGGGGAAGGAAACAAGCATTCAAGTCCAGACAGCACAAGGAACCCCCCTGAAAATCAATAAAAATAGATCAACACCTCAACATAAAATAGTGTAGCTTGCAAATTTCAGAGATAAAGAGAAAATCCTGAAAGCAGCTTGGGACAAAATGTTCTTAACTTACAAGGGTAGAAGCATAAGGCTAGCAGCAGACCTGTCCAGAGAGACCTGGCAGGCCAGAAAGGACTGGCATGATATATTCATTGTGCTAAATGGGAAAATATGAAACCAAGAATACTTTATCCAGCGAGGCTGTCATTCAAAGTAGAAGGAGAAATAAAGACTGTCCAGAACAAACAAAAACTAAAGGTATTTGTGAACACTAAACCAGCCCTGCAAGAAATATTAAAGGGGATCCTTTGAATGAAGAGAGAGCCCAAAAGTAACAAAGACCAGAAAGGAACAGAGACAATCTACAGAACCAGTGACTTTATAGGTATGGCACTTAATTCAGATCTTTCAGTAATTACTGCGAATGTAAAGGGACTAAATGCTCCAATCAAAAGACATAAAGTATCAGATTGGATAATAAAAAAAACAAGACCCACCAATATGCTGTCTACAAGAGACTCATTCTAGACCCAAAGACACCTCCAGATTCAAAGTGAGAGAGTGGAGGACCATTTATCATTCTAATAGACATCAAAAGAAAGCTGGAGTATCAGACAAACTAGATTTTAAACCAAGGCTGTAATAAGAGATGAAGAAGGACACTTTATCGTAATAAAAGGGTCTATCCAACAAGAAGACCTAACAACTGTAAATATTTATACCCCTAATTTGGGAGCAGCCAATTATATAAACCAATTAATAACAAAATTAAAGAAACACATTGATAATAATACAATAGTAGGGGACTTTAACACACCACTCACAGCAATGGACAAATCATCTAAGCAGAAGATCAACAAAGAAACAAGGGCTTCGATTGACACACTGGATCAGATGGACTTCACAGGTATATTCAGAGCATTTCATCCTAAAGCAACAGAATACACATTCTTCTTGAGTGCACATGGAACATTCTCCAGAAGAGGTCACATACTGGGTCACCAATCAGGTCTCAACTGGTATAAAAAGACTGAGATTATACCAAACATATTTTCAGAACACAGTGCTTTAAAACTTGAACTCGGGGTGCCTGGGTGGCACAGCGGTTAAGCGTCTGCCTTCGGCTCAGGGCGTGATCCCGGCGTTATGAGATCGAGCCCCACATCAGGCTCCTCTGCTATGAGCCTTCTTCTTCCTCTCCCACTCCCCCTGCTTGTGTTCCCTCTCTCGCTAGCTGTCTCTATCTTTGTCAAATAAATAAATAAAATCTTTAAAAAAAATTAAAAAAATAAAACTTGAACTCAATCACAAGAAAAAAAATTGGAAGGGACAAAAACACATGGAGGTTAAAGAGCATCCTACTAAAGAATAAATGGGTCAACCAGGAAATTAAAGACGAATTTAAAAAAAATACATGGAAGCAAATGAAAGTGAAAACATGACAGTTCAGAACCTTTGGGATGCAGCAAAGGTGGTCCTAAGATGGAAGTATATAGCAATACAGGCCTTTCTCAAAAAAAAGAAAACTCTCAAATACACAACCTAAACTTACACCTAAAGGAGCTGGAAAAAGAATAGCAAATAAAGCCTAAATCCAGCAGGAGAGGAGAAATAATAAAGATTAGAGCAGAGATCAATAATATAGAAACTAAAAAAAAAAAACAGTAGAACAGATCAACAAAACTAGGAGCTGGTTCTTTGAAAGAATTAATAAACTCGACAAACCCTAGACAGACTTATCAAAAAAGAAAAGAGAAAGGACCCAAACAAATAAAATCATGAATGGAAGAGGAGAGATCACAACCAACATTGACAAAATACAAACAATTATAAAAGAATATTATGAGCAATTATATGCCAATAACTTAGACTATCTGGAAGAATATTCCTAGAAACATATAAATTACCAAAACTGAAACAGGAAGAAATACAAAACCTGAACAGGCCCATAACCAGCAAAGAAATTGAATCAGTAATCAAAAATATCCCCAAAACCAGAGTCCAGGGCCAGATGGCCTCCCAGCAGAATTCTAACAAACATTTAAAGAAGAATTAATACCTATTCTTCTGAAGCTGTTTGAAAAAAAAAAAAAACGAAATGGAAAGAAAACTTCCAAACTCATTCTATGAGGCCAGAATTATCTTGATCCCAAAACCAGACAAAGACCCCACCAAAAGGGAGAATTATAGATCTATATCCCTGATGAACATGGATGCAAAACTTCTCACCAAGATACTAGCTAATAGGACCCAGCAGTACATCAAAAGGATTATTCACCACGACCAAGAGGGATTTATTCCTGGGCCACAGGGATGGTTCAACATCCACAAATCAATCAGTGTGATGCACCACATTAATAAAAGAAAAGACAAGAACCATCTGATCCTCTCAATAGATGCAGAAAAAGCATTTGACAAATACAACATCCTTTCTTGATTTAAAAAAAAAAAACTCTCTTCAATGAAGGGATAGAGGAAACATAACTCAATATCATAATAGCCGTACATAAAAAACCCACAGCAAATATCTTCCTCAATGGGGAATAACTTAGAGCTTTTCCCCTAAGGTCAGGAACACAACAGGAATGTCCACTCTCACCACTGTTATTCAACATGGTACTGGAATTCCTAGCCTCAACAATCAGAAAACAAAAAGAAATAAAAAGGCATCCAAATTGGCAAAAATCAATCTTTCACAGATGACTTGATATTCTATGTAGAAAACCCAAAAGACTCCACCCAAAAATTGCTAGAACTGATACAGGAATTCAGCAACGTGGCAGGATACAAATTCAATGCACAGAAATGAGTTGCATTTCTATACACTAACAATGAAGCAGAAGAAAGAAAAATCAAGGAATCAATCCCATTTACAATTGCACCAAAACCCATAAGATACTTAGGAATAAATCTAACCAAAGGGGTAAAGGATCTGTACTCTGAAGACTATAAAGCACTTATGAAAGAAATTGAGGAAGACACAAAGAAATGGAAAAACATTCCATGTTCATGGGTTGGAAGAACAAATATTATTAAAGTGTCTATGCTACCCAGAGCAATCTACACATTCAATGCAATCCTTACCAAAATACCATCAGCGTTTTTCATAGAGCCAGAACAAACAATCCTAGAATTTGTATGGAACCAGAAAAGACCCTGAATAGTCAAAGGAACGTTGAAAAAGAAAACCAAAGCTGAAAGCATTACAATTCCAGACTTCAAGCTGTATTCCAAAGCTGTAATCATCAAGACAGAATTGTACTGGCACGAAAACAGACACATAGACACATAGATCCATGGAACAGAATAGAGAACCCAGAAATGGACCCTCAACTCTATGGTCAACTAATCTTCAACAAAGCAGGAAAGAATATTCAGTAGAAAAAAACAATCTCTTCAACAAATGGTGTTGGGAAAATTGGACAGCCACATGCAAAAGAATGAAACTGGACGACTTCCTTACACCATACACAAAAATAAGCTCAAAATGGATGAAAGATCTAAATGTGAGACAGGAATCCATCAAAATCCTGGAAGAGAACACAAGCAGCAACATTTTTTACCTCAGCCGCGGCAACTTCTTGCTAGACACATCTCCAAAGGCAAGAGAAACAAAAGCAAAAATGACTATTGGGACTTCATCAAGATAAAAAGCTTTTGCACAGCAAAGGAAACAATCAACAAAACTAAAAGGCTGCCTACAGAATGGGAGAAGATATTTACAAATGACATATCTGATAAAGGGCTAGTATCCAAAATCTATAAAGAACTTATCCAATTCTACACCCAAAAAATAAAAAATCCAGTCAAGAAATGGGCAGAAGACATGAACTGACATTTCTCCAAAGAAGACATACAGATGGCCAACAGACACATGAAAAAATGCTCATCATCAGAGAAATACAAATCAAAACCACAATGAGATACCACCTCACATCAGTCAGAATGGCAAATGAACAACTCAGGAAACAACGGATGTTGGTGAGGATGTGGAGAAAGGGGAACCCTCTTGCACTGTTGGTGGGAATGCAAACTGGAGCAGCCACTCTGGAAAACAGTATGGAGGTTCCTCAAAAAGTTAAAAATAGAACTCCCCTACAACCCAGCAATTGTGCTACTAGGTATTTATCTAAAGGATGCAAACATAGTGATTCAAAGGAGCACCTGCACCCCAATGTTTATAGCAGCAATGTCCACAATAGCCAAACTATGGAAAGAGCCCAGATGTCCATCACCAGATGAATGAATAAAGAAGATGTGCCAAAGATATATAATGGAATATTACTCAGCCATCAAAAAGAATGAACGCTTGCCATTTGCAATGCCACGGATAGAACTAGAGTGTATTATGCTGAGTGAAATAAGTCAGTCAGAGAAAGACAAATACCATATGATCTCACTCATATGTGGAATTTAAGAAACAAAATTGATGAACATCAGGGAAGGGAAGGAAAAATAAGATGAAAATAGAGAGGGAGCCAAATCATAATAGACTCTTAATCATAGGAAACAAACTGAGAGTTGCTGGAGGGGAGGTGGGTGAGGGGATGAGGTAACTGGGTGATGGGCATTAAAGAGGGCACTGGATGTTGTGTGCAACTGATGAATCACTAAATTCTACCTCTGAAACTAATAATACAGTATATGTTAATAAAAATGAGAATAGTTTTAAGAACTTCTAGAGCAATATCAGGAGTACTAACATTCACATTACAGGGGTTTCCAAAGGAGTGGGGAGGCTTATTTGAAATTATTTGAACTTATTTGAAGAAAAAATGGCTGAAAATTTTCCTCACCTGGGGAAAGAAACAGACATCCAGGTCTAGGAAGTACAAAAAGCCCTAAGCAAGATGAACCCAAAAAGACCCACACCAAGGAATATTATAATTAAATTGTCAAAAGTTAAAGACAAGGAGAGAATTTTTAAAGCAGCAAGAGAAAAACAACTTATGTACAAAAGAACCCCCATAAGACAATCAGCATATCTTTCAGCATAAATTTTGTATGGCAGAAGTGAGTGGAATAAAATATTCAAAGTACTGAAAGAAAAAACTGCCAACCAAGAATACTCTACCTGGCAAGGTAATCATTCAGAATTGAAGGAGAGAGAATTTCCTAAACAAGCAAAAGTTAAAGAAATTCATCACCACTAAAGCAACCTTACCAGAAATGTTAAAAGGCTTTCTTTCAGCAAAAAAGAAAAAGCTATAACTGGAAATAAGAAAATATATGAAAGAAAAAACTCACTGGTAAAGGAAAACATATAGTAAAGGCAGTAAATCAACCGCTTAAAAGGATATATGAAGATTAAAAGACAAAAATAATAATTTAAGTATAACTACAGGAGGTAGTTAAGGAATACACAAAATTAAAAGATATCAGGGGCGCCTGGGTGGTTCAGTTGGTTAAGTGTCGGACTCTTGATTTTGACTCAGGGCATGATCTCAGGGTCATGAGATCAAGCCCCACATAGGGCTCCACACTCAGCAAGAAATCTTCTTGAGACTCCCTCTCTCCCTCTCCCTCTGCCCCTCCCCTTACTCTCTCTCTCTTTTTCTCTCTCAAATAAATAAATAAATCTTTAAAAAAAATTTTAAATTACAAGATGTCAAATAGTATGTTAGCAACATAAAATGTTGGGGGAGGACAGTAAAAATGTAGTGCTTTTAGAATGTGTTCAAACCAAAGTGACTATTAGCTTAAAATAGACTGCTATGTATATAGGTCAATATATATGAACCTCGTGGTAACCACAAACCAAAACCTGCAATAGGCAAACAAAAAATAAAGAGAAAGGAACTCAAACATAACTAAAGAAAACCATCAAACACAGTTGAAGAGACCAAAAGAAGAGAAACAAAACAGAAGAATTGCAATAACCAGAAAACAACTGACCAAATGACAGTAAGTACATGCCTATTAATAATTACATTAAATTAAATGGACTAAATGCTCCAGTCAAAAGACATAGGGTGGCTGAATAGATTTAAAAAAAAAAAACAAGACCCATTTATATACTGCCTATAAGAGACTCATTTTAGATCTAAAGCCACATAGAGAATGAAAGTGAGGAGATGGGAAAAGGATATTCCATGGAAAAGGAAACAAAAAGAAAGCTGGTGAAGCAATACTCATATCAGACAAAACAGACTTTAAAACAAAGAGTATTAAAAAAGACAAAGAAGAGTATTATGTAATGAAAGTGTTCAATCCAAGAAGAGAATATAGCATTTGTCACTTTTATGCACCCAACATAGGAACATTTAAAAATATAAAGAAAATATTAATAGACATAAAGGGAGAAATTAACTGTAATACAATAATAGTAGGGAACTTTAATATTCCCCTCAACCAATGGATAAATCATTCAGAGAAATACTGGCCTTAAATGACGCATTAGGCCAGAAGGATTTAATAGATATATATGGAACATTTCATCCAAAACAGCAGAATACACTTTCTATTCAAGTGCACATGGAATGTTTTCCAGGATAGTTAGGCCACAAAACAAGTCTTAATAAATTCAAGAAGATTGATATCATATCAAGCAGCTTTTCAAACCACAATGGTATGAAACTGGAAATTAATTACAAGAAAACTGGAAAGAAAAATAGCATGTGGAGACTGAACAATATGTTACTAAACAACCAGTGGGTCAACAAAGAAATCAAAGAGGAAATTTTTTAAAATACCTTGAGACAAATGAAAATGGAGACACAACTTTCCAAAATCTGTGGAATGCAACAAAAGCTGTTCTAAGAAGGAAGTTCACAATGATACAGACCTACCTCAAGAAACAAGAAAAATCCCAAATAAACCATCTGACTTTATACCTAGAGGAACTCTTTTTTAAAAAGAGGAACAGGGGCGCCTGGGTGGCACAGTGGTTAAACGTCTTCCTTCCGCTCTGGGCGTGATCCCGGTGTTATGGGATCGAGCCCCACATCAGGCTCCTCCGCTATGAGCCTGCTTCTTCCTCTCCCACTCCCCCTGCTTGTGTTCACTCTCTCGCTGGCTGTCTCTATCTCTGTCGAATAAATAAAATCTTTTAAAAAAAAAAAAAAGAGGAACAAAGCCCAACATTAGTAGAGGGAAGGAAATAATAAAGACCAGAGTGGAAATAAATGAAATAGAGATTTTTTAAAAAAAAGATAATAAAAGTAAGAGCTGGTTCTTCCTCTTTTTTTTTTTAAGATTTTACTTTCGTATTTGTCAGAGAGAGAGCTCAAGCAGAGGGAGCGGCAGGCAGAGGGAGAAGCAAGCTCCCAGCTCAGCAGGGAGCCTGATGTGGGCTTTGATCCCAGGACCCTGGGATCATTACCTGAGCCGAAGGCAGATGCTTAACCGACTGAGCCACCCAGGCATCCCAGGAGCTGGTTCTTTGAAAAGATCAATAAAATCAATAGCCAAACTCAAGAGAAAAAAAGAGAGGACCCAAATAAATAAAATCAGAAATGAAGGGAAAGTTACAACTGGCACCACAGAAATACAAAGGTTAAGAGATTACTACAATTATACACCAACCAATTGGAAAACTATAAAGAAATGGATAAATACCAGAAATACATAACTTTCCAAGACTGAGTCACACTCAAGAAAATAGAAAATCTTGGGGCACCTGGGTGGTACAGCGGTTAAGCGTCTGCCTTCGGCTCAGGGCGTGATCCCGGCATTGTGGGATCGAGCCCCACGTCAGGCTCTTCCCCTATGAGCCTGCTTCTTCCTCTCCCACTCCCCCTGCTTGTGTTCCCTCTCTCGCTGGCTGTCTCTATCTCTGTCAAATAAATAAATAAAATATTAAAAAAAAAAAAAGAAAATAGAAAATCTGAATAGACCAATTACAAGTAATAAAATTGAAACAGTAATTTTTAAACTCCCAAAAAACAAAAGTCCAGGACCAGACAGTTTCACAGATCAACTCTACCATTTAAAGAAAAGTTAGTACCTATTCTCAAATTATTCTGAAAGATTGAAGAGGAAGGAAGTCTTCCAAACTTACTTTACAAGGCCAGCATTACCCTGATACCAAAACCAGACAAAAATACCACAAGAAAGAAAATTATAAGCCAATATCTCTGATAATATAGATGTAAAAATCCTAACAAAATATTAGCAAACCAAACTCAACAATACATTAAAAGGATTATACGCCACAATCAAGTGAGATTTATTTCAGAGATTCAAGGATGCTTCCACATCCACAAATTAATCAATGTGATATCTCACATTTACAAAACAAAGGATAAAATCATATGATCATCTCAATAGATGCAGAAAAAGCATTTGACAAAATTCAACATTCATTTATGATAAAAAAAAAACTCTCAACAAAGTAGTTATAGAAGGAATGTATCTCAACATAATAAAGGCCGTATATGACAAGCCCACAGCTAACATCATACTCAATTGTGAAAAGCTTTCAGCTTTTCCTGTAAGATCAGGCACAAGACAAGTATGTCCACTCTTACCACTTTTATTCAACATAGTACTGGAAGTAATTAGGCAAGAAAAAGAAATAAAAGACATCCAAATTGGACAGGAAAAAGTAAAACTGTCACTATTTGCAGATGACATGATACTATACAGAGAAAACCCTGAAGGCTCCACCAAAATCTGTTAGAACTAATAAATGAATTCAGCAAAGTAGATGCAGCAGAACATATAGAAATCAGTGTTTCTGTACACTAATAGCTATCAGAAAAAGAAAGTAAGAAAACAATTTCATTTACAATTGCATCAAAAATAATGAACTACCTATGAATAAATTTAACCAAGGATGTAAAAGACCTGTACTCTGAATACTGTTTAAAACATTGATGAAAGAGGGGCACCCGTGTGGCTCAGTCAGTTAAGCGTCTGCCTTTGGCTCAGATCATGTTCTCAGAGTCCTGGGATGGAGGCCCAGGTCAGGCTCCCTGCTCAGCAGGGGATCTGCTTCTCCTTCTTCCTCTCCCTCTGCTCCTCCCCCACTTGTGTGCTCTCTCTCAAATAAATAAATAAAATCTTTATTTAAAAAGACATTGATGAAAGAAATTGAAGACATGAATAAATGGAAAGATATTTTGTGTTCATGGATTGTAAGAATTAATATCATTAAAATGTCCATACTACCCAAAGCAATCTACAGATTCAAGTGTAATCCCTATCAAAATACCAATGGCATTTTTCACAGAACTAAAACAAAGTATCCCAAAATGTGTATGGAGAAAAAAAATCCAAATAACCAGAGCAATCTTGAAAAAGAAGAACAAAGCTGGAGGTATCATGCTCCATGATTTCAAACTATACTACAAAGCTATATTAATCAAAACAGTATGGTACTGGCATGAACACAGACACATAGATCAATGGAATAGAATAGAGAGCCTAGGAAAAAACCCACACATATGTGGCCAATTAACCTATGACAAAAGAGACAAGAATATACAATGAGGAAGTCTTTCCAATAAACGATGTTGGGTACATTGGACAGCTACCTGCAAAAGAATAAAACCAGACCACTGCCTCACACCATATGCAAAAATACACAAAAATTAAATGGATTGAAAACTTGAATGTAAGACCTGAAACCATAAAACTCCTAGGAGAAAATATGGGCAGTAAGTTCTTTTACATCAGTCTTAGCAATATTTTTAGACCAGTCTCCTCAGGCAAGGACAAAAAGCTAAAATAAACAAATGAGATTACATCAAACTAAAGTTTCACACAGTGAAGGAAACCAACATAATGAAAAGGCAACCTGGTGAATGGGAGAAGTGTCGGTGGGGTTTGTTCCTCCCGGAGGCTCAAGGGAAAAACTGTCCCATGCCTCTCTTCTAGCTTCTGGTGGGGGCCGGCTGTGCTTGGCTTTCCTTGGCCATAGGAGTATCACTCCAGTCTCTGCCACCATCTTCACACGGCCTTCTTCCCTGTGTGTCTCTGTGTGTCTTCTCTTCTTATGCAGATACCAGTAGTATTGGATGTAGGGTCCACTCTAAGAGAGTACAACTTCATCTTAACTAATAACATCTGCAAAGACCCTACATCCAGCTAAGGCCACATGCTAAGGTTCCATGTGGGCATGAATTTGGTGAGGACACTATTCAGCCCACTGCAGAAGATAAGCATATTTGAGTATTATTTTAATTAGGACTCTTTCATTGCATGTGTCGGAAACCACTAACTACCTTAACCAGGAAGGGAATTTAACCACGCAGGATTGCCTCCATAACTGGAATACCCAGGATCGTCCTCTGGCTCCAGGTACTATCTGTATCCGACAGGGGACTCAGGAGTGCATCACTCTCCCTCCATTGCCACCTCTGCTTACTCCTGTTGGGAGCCTCTCTGGTGTGGCCACAGGGCAGATTTCACCTCAGACAGTCTAACACCAGAGCTCTCTACCGTACTGCTTCCCCCATGTAGTAACAGTAAACACCCCTGTGTTGGTTTTCTATGGCTGTGGAACCAATTACCACAATTTCTTCAGTTTGAACAACACCTAGTTGTTAGTGCACAGTTCTGTAGGTCAGGGGTCCAGCCATGGAATAGCTGAGTTCTCTGCTAAGGGTCTTACAAAGCCAAAATCAGGATACTGATCAGGAGGTGTCCTCTTCCAGAGGCTCATATCTCATTTGGGTTTTTGGAGGAATTCATTTCTTGCTGTTGTAGAACTGGCTCTCAGGTGGGAACCACTGAGCTCCCAGAGGCTGCCTCTCTCCGTTCAATTCACAACACTGGCACATGCTTTCTCCCAGGCAATAGCAGTTGCCTCTCATTCCTCTGCTCCCAACTCGAGATAAATCTCTACTCTTACCTTTGACCTCCTTCATGTGGTACTTTCTTATTAGTTTCGTTTTTATTTTGTATTGAAGTATAATTGACATATAACATTATATTAGTTTCAGATGTATAACATAATGGTCCATATTTGTATATATTGAGAAATGATCACCACAGTAAATCTGATTAACGCCCATCACCATATATAGTTACAATTTTGTGTGTGATGAGAACTTTTACGACTTACTCTCTTCACAACAATCAAACGCGCAGTATGGTTTTATTAACCATAGTCGCCATGCTGTACATTGCATCCCATGATTTATTTATTTCCTAACTGGAAGTTTGCACCTAAGAACTCTCTACTTTTAAAGAGCTCATGTGATTAGGTCAGGTCCACCTAGATAATCTCCCTATCCTAAGGCAAAAGGAGCCACATAATCTGATCTAATCACAGGGGTAAAATCCATCATAGTCCATGAAGGTTATGTATGTATCGGTGGTGTGGGAGATAGCTCAGGGGGATCTTAGACTACTGCCCACCACATCCTCTCTTACAGCTGCTATACCACCAGTGTCCCAGTGTCTGCGTGGGATAGGCATCAGATTAAGCCTGCTTTACCAGTGGAGAAAGTAGACCCAGAGAAGCTCCAAAACAGACTCCAATGTGTTTAGATTCCTGCTTCTACACCGAGGTTGTGCCACCTCTTCCCCACAGGAGACACAGCAAAGAGCTTTGACACCAAGGTCCCCGCACGTATGGATGCTCTGTGCAGGGGCAAACTCGATCACCCATGGAGCCCTGTGAGAAGTGCCAGGCACCAGAGCAGTCCCTCATGCTCTCTGGCACTTGGCAGTTGAGCTCAGTCAGGCCAGGCTATCTGGTCCACTCCAAGGGCCACTCAGGAGGAAGCAGCATGTGGGGATGAAGGGTCGCCACTGGCTGGCCCGAGCAGCAGGCAGGGAGGAAGGGAAAAGGAATGACACTGGACAGGGAGTGGAGGGAGGGGGAAGTAAAAGCATGGAGAACAATAAAAAGAAAAAAGATGGAGATGACATTAGGCAGACTGGAGAGAAAGAAAGCGAAGCTGATGGACCAGGGCTTTCTGTGGGGCAGGAGCGTCTCAGTCTGCATGGGGGGACCGAGCCCATGGATCCCTCTTGGGTGGGCCCTCAAGGGGCTGATGATCATTTTTCAGCCTTGCATCTCCCTCCCCTCAGGGAACCTAGAACAAGCCAATGAGGAGCTGCGGGCCATAATCAAGAAGATATGGAAGCGGACCAGCATGAAGCTGTTGGACCAAGTGGTGCCCCCAGCAGGTGGTGAGTGCTCCTGGGATCTTGCCTGGTTTCTGAGTCCCCGAGGCTTGTGGGAAGCCTGCTCTCTCCCCGCCCTTCCTGTGGGGCTCAGAGGCCCTATTGGTTGGAAGGGACGAGAGTGCCATGGCTTCACAAACTCAGATACAGAATGTCAGGTTGGATATCTGGTCCAATCATACATTTCATAGACCAGGCAAGACCACTTGATGCTTAGAGGTTTGGCAGAACTTCTAAGGAAACTCTGCAAAGTAGAGAATTCCCCATAAACTACTAGGCTGGTTGCTATGGAAATAATGGGGACCTGGAAAAAGAATCCCTTGAGATCCCCTCTTGGTTGAAATTCTTTTCGTTTTACCTAGGGCAGTGTTTCTCTACCTCTCAAACCCAGAGCCCCTTTTCATAACAAACAGTTTATAATGTCCCTACTACTATCCTAACTGAAAATTATAACCTCCCTACAGATATAATTTCCAAAATATTAATATAACACTTTAACTTGGGGTGCTTGGGTGGCTCAGTCGGTTAAGTGACTGCCTTTGGTTCAGGTCATGATCCCAGGATCCTGGGATCAAGTCCAGAATCAGGCTCCCAGCTCAGCAGGGAGCCTGCTTCTCCCGCTCCCTCTGCCTCCCTCCTGCTTGTGCTTGCTCTCTCTCTCTCTCTCTCTCTCAAGCAAATAAATAAAATCGTTAAAAATATATATATAACACTTTAATATAAAATACATTAAAGTCAAATGTTTTTCAATATAAACTTGCTCAGACACTATGGGTTACGGCACTGTACTAGAATTTGCAGTTAACTGATAAAAATACTTTCATGCATCCATTTATGATGAATAAGTTGTGTTTAAAGGAACTAAGACAATATTGACTATTGTTGACATTTCGTATTTGTCATTTTGAAGTAAGGGATAACTAAGTATATTAATATAATATACACACATATGCATACATATGTACATGCACATACATAGAACAAATGCAGACTGATATAAGCGGGTCAGATGCGGCAGGTGACTCATATCACAAGGAGCATTGCCATCAGGCATACAATTTTCCAAACGTAAAGCCCTCTTGGTCAAGTGGAAACAAAGCAAAGTATGGTCTTTCCATCAATTATTCCTGGGAAATTCTGGATGTACTAAAACCAGGCAAAAAATTATTTTCTGTTCATATGTAAAATGAAGTTAGGGTCTTAGTTCAGGTAATTATAAACAGGTTATTTCCCCACATGGACATCTAGCAGAGTACAAATCTATTATTTGTTGTGCAAAACATGCCTATGTTTTAAGGGACACATCTGGAACCACCTAATGCCAGTAGCCCACTGTTAGAACCAAAAAAGTCCCACACATTCTCAAAATACTCCTTAAAATGTGACACCAGCCCTGTTGAGAAACACTTCCCAAAGGGAAGCAGGACTGGAGCTCAGTGAAAAGTCACCTAGACAAGTCTAGCACCACATGACATTTTGCATACCTTATTTAATCCATATAACATTTCTGTAAAGTTTGCTCAAGAAACTGAAATTCTGGGGTGCCTGGGTGGCTCAGTCATTAAGCATCTGCCTTCAGCTCTGGGCGTGATCCCAAAGTCCTGGGACCGAGCCCTGCATAGGGCCTGCTTCTTCCTCTCCCACTCCCCCTGCTTGTGTTCCCTCTCTCGCTGGCTGTCTCTCTCTCTGTGTCAAATAAATTTAAAAAAAAAAGAAAGAAACTGAAATTCTTAGAAACTATGTAGCTGACCCAAGGCTATCGGGTGAGTACCTGGCAGATTCAGAATTCAAACCCAGGTCTAGGGGACACAACAGAACTCCAAGCCCTTTCTGACCTTCAGCTCTTCCTCACTGGCTACCCTAGACAGGGGACTCGGGTTTTCTCTCCCACATGGGAATGAAGTGTTTACCATGTGGAAGGTCACCACTGCTATGGACTTAGCTATTCTTAAAGGACAACTAGGAGTAGGAGAACCATCACAGGCCCCCATGCCTAACCTACCAGCCGTCTCCTGGGCCCATTTCCCTAACAAGAAGAAGATGGAGCCAAGAGGCTATTCACAGGGCATGCAGTGTTCTTCTTGGAGACTCATTGGCTTCTCCACCACCTGGTTCGTTCCCAGCACAGAGGCTGACTATGTCATGTGTAACTTGGGGGTCCAGCCCAGCAGGGACCCAACCGAGCCACATGGTAAGAAAACCCAATCTGTCTGGTTGAAAGCAAATCCAAACCTAGAGAATAAAGTGCTCCTTCCACCAAACTCCATCTTTAACCAGACCTGTTTGCACTAAGGAGGTTTGTCAATTTATGATGGGCACCTCAAGTTTTGGAATCAAATAAAAATTAGTTAGCCACGTCAGTTACGGTTTTTTTAACTTTTTTAAAGTTTTTTTACACCTTTTTTTTAAGCAAGGTGGAAAATAATTTTGATAATAGGCTACTTCTGTTTAAAAAAAAAAAAGAGGAGCTAAGAATATGTTTGCTTATTTGCAGAAAGCATTTGCAGAAACACTCTCTGGAAAAATACTCAAGAAGCTAATTTTAGAAAGGTTATCTATTAAAAGGTGGTAACTCTGGATGGGGGAGGGGTGGAAGAGAGACTTTTCACTGTACACCTTGTAATATATTTTTGTCTTTCTGAACCATGTGAATGGACTACCTCTTAAAAAAAAGTTTTAAAAACTTCAGAAAGTTTGGATGCTAATAAATAAATAAATAAATAAATAATAAATAAATAAAATAAATAAAGGGAAGCCCAGCTGAATTCCCCCCTTTACCTCCCCTCTGTCCTCTCTTCTCTTGTCTCAGATGACGAGGTCACAGTTGGCAAGTTTTATGCTACTTTCCTGATCCAAGAGTATTTCCGGAAATTCAAGAAGCGCAAAGAGCAGGGCCTAGTGGGCAAGCCCTCCCAGAGGAACGCCCTGTCCCTACAGGTAAGGGGTGAGGAGGGGGGTCCACACCCTAAGGAAGGGCCTGGTCATCTTCCAGCGTCTGGCCAAGAGTTAAGTCTTTCAGCTATGGGCTGGAGGCCAGGTGCCTCCAGAAGGAAACTTTTGAGGAGCTCCAAGCCTTTCCAAAGGTGTGTGTGTAAGGGGGCAACCCACTGCCTCCCACACACCCTACCTCCCCAGTCCTGCCTGCTTCACGGCCCCTCCTAATGTGCCTTTATCCTTCCTGAGTGGAGAAATGGATTCTTCCAGTCCGGGGTAGACAAGAGAGGTCCCAAAGCACATCCCTGGTTAGCATGCAGTTAAACGCTCACGAGGCTCACCTTCCTTATGGAGAGGCAGCAGGTCAGGTGGCTGGGTGTCCCTCTGGGTTTCAGGCTGGCTTGCGCACGCTGCATGACATCGGGCCTGAGATCCGACGGGCCATCTCTGGGGACCTGACGGCTGAGGAGGAGCTGGACAAGGCCATGAAGGAGGCTGTGTCTGCTGCCTCCGAAGACGACATCTTCAGGGTAGGTGGATGCCACAGGAACGCTCTCTTACCTTTATAACGTTCAGTTGGAAGCAAGAGGGTGGGCTGGTGCTCTGCCCGGAAAACCCAGGGAGAAAGCCCCGAGCTCTCTCACAGATTCCAAGCTCTTCCCACTCAGATACTTATGATCCCTCTGCCTTCTCCAAGTCTCACCCCATCTCAAGCCTGGGCTCCCAGGACATGGCAGCTCCCAGAGCATCACAGGCTCTCGGAGAAAGAGGGAAGGAGCCATTTTCTTCAGGGAAATGTTTCCTAGGAGAATCTTTCACATTAGAAGCTGCAAAGCAGTGCGGCCACTTTTGGCCACATCTAACCTGCAGACCAATTTTGTTTGGCAACATTCAGGAATCCAGCACATTCAAATAAAAAACTAGACCTCTGACTTCTCTTTAAAAAATCAGAGAATCTGGTTTATGCCCCCACGAGGCAGCAGAGGAGTGGACCCCAAGGACATTGTCCTCTTGAGAGAAAGCATGTGTTCTCCCGATCACGAAAGTCCCCTCCAGCCTTCCTTCCCCCTCCTTTCCTGGTTATGGAGGCTGAGCATCAGTTTTCGGTGGAAACCAAACCTGACTCTGCCAGAATAGTGGAACTTTATATCCCGCTCTCTCCATTCACTGTGGTCCCTGCTAACCCCAAAGGTATTTGGCTAAAATCCCTCCAAAGTGAGGGAGAACCACCGACCAACATCACGCCAGGGCCCTGCTCACAGCTGCCCCTGCCAGCCCCGAAGCAAGGGTCCTTGGCTGTGGAGACACTGGGAGGGAGGACGGCCTGCCCTGCTTGTGGCTGTCCTGTCATCACCATCCTCATCCTCATCACTGTGAAATGTCCATCACTGAATGGCCTCAGGGACACAGCACCAAGTTAACACTGCCCCAGCGAGACCCCACAGACCAACTTGCAAATAGCTACTTGCCCACTCGTCCCAGGACAAGGAAAGAACGTTGGGAAAAAAACACTGGGTCCTGATTTGAAATCTCTAAGAATCACCTGGGGGAGAGGAGGCCATAATATAATTAATGGAGTCAATGCGTCATCCTTATTTTCAAAACCATTTGGCCAACATAGTTTCTAGCTCAGTGAGCCAGTTGGATCTCTGTTTTTAAAATTCTCGTTAGAATCTCTTGGTCCCTTTTCCCATCCCTCAGCCCTTCCAGTGCCTTACAGCTGCCAAGCCGAGCAACTGGATGCAACTAAGGATTGCCATCCTACACTGGTTCTTGAAACTCAATCCCAGTCCTCAGGGGGTTCATTAGAAAGTCCCAGGGCAGCAGCCTTCCAGCCTGACTGCTTCCTGCAAGAGGTCCTGTCCCTTACCAGTCCCCCAGCAGTTTCAGAGGGGGACTGTCTGGGTCCCTCCCTCTCCAGCTGCCAGGCCACTCGGGTGAAGAGTTCCCCATCTGCCATGAGCTGCCTGGTGTGGCTGTGCTCTCTGGAAGGCGGACAACCTTCCGTGTCTTGGCCGAGAAGGAGAGGTAGCTGAGAGGGCCTTCTCCTCCACCCACCCCTCCCATCTTGCCTACAGAGGGCCGGTGGCCTGTTCGGCAACCACGTCAGCTACTACCAAAGCGACGGCCGGAGCGCCTTCCCCCAGACCTTCACCACCCAGCGCCCACTGCACATCAACAAGGCGGCTAACAGCCAAGGCGACACCGAGTCGCCATCCCACGAGAAACTGGTGGACTCCACTTTCACCCCCAGCAGCTACTCGTCCACTGGCTCCAACGCCAACATCAACAATGCCAACAACACTGCCCTGGGCCGCTTCCCCCGCCCCGCTGGTTACCCCAGCGCGGTCAGCACCGTGGAGGGCCATGGGCCCCCCTTGTCTCCTGCCGTCCGGGTGCAGGAGGCAGCATGGAAGCTCAGCTCCAAGAGGTAAGCAGGAGGGTGGGGCATCCAGGGCCCGTGCACAGAGGCCCTACACACTGCTGCCCAGAGTGAATGGGGGTAGAGTTTGGCCCCCAGGCCTACCACTCACCCCTCGAGCTGGGTTGGAGGCTGCTGCCCCAGACCCCATCAAGAGATAGGCAAATGCTGCCTCCCATTCTTTTTTTTTTTTTTTAAAGTTCTTTTCATTTCTTTTTTTTTTTTTTTAATTTATTTGACAGAGATAGAGACAGCCAGAGAGAGGGAACACAAGCAGAGGGAGTGGGAGAGGAAGAAGCAGGCTCATAGCAGAAGAGCCTGATGTGGGGCTCGATCCCATAACGCTGGGATCACGCCCTGAGCCGAAGGCAGACGCTTAACCACTGTGCCACCCAGGCGCCCCGCTGCCTCCCATTCTTGCCCTTGATTAAATGTGGCAGCTGCCCTTGGGGGAAAGCATCATGGCCCCGATGGTCATCAAGTGTCCTGTTGATGCACACCTCTGGACAGAGCCTCCTGTGCTCTCTCATGCTACCCAAGCAGAGGAGCCCAGGCCCCCAATCCCCAGGATGTTGGCATCCTGGCTACACAACAGACTCTCTTCCCCCAGCCTTTCCCAAGTCTGCACAGACCTGGTCTTTGGCCTAGTTGGGATGGGAATGGAACTACCACCTCTCCTTTACATGCTTCTCAACCCTCTTGGGAGGGGCATTTTGGTGGCAGGAGGCCCTTCACCATAGCACTTGCCCATTCTGCCCCAGTGTAGGATCATTCCTGATAGTTTGGTCTCCCACCGCCTGAAACATGCTTTTCTCCCCACTCTCTGCTCCCTGGTGCTCCAGGATGCATTGCTATGGTATACTGGGATGGTAGGTGCCTACAGCCATGCTCTGGGCCTCCAGAAGCACAGCCTGGGCCTAAAGGGTCTCCTTCCTGTTTCTATCAACAGCTTTCAGTTCCAAAGGCCGAGTGGGAGAGGACAGGCCTCCCCGCATCTTGTCACTTCAACCTTAGTGGAGCTGCTCTTCCAGAGCAAGACAGCACCCCCACCACAGCAGGCCGGGCAGATGCCCAGCATGCCATGTTCTTGGGCAGATTTCTCCTGCTCACAAGCTTAGAAAATAGTTGTGATATGTGAGCGTCTTTCTGGACCAGTGTCCTGCAGCTGCTTCCATCTAAGGAAGCAGTGTATCTGCCCCCCCTGGTTTTCACTTCCCTTTTTAACACCCACTTTCAAGTGGGCCCATAGACACCTATGTGCCTGGGCCTTTAATGGTGTTGGAGGACAGCCAAGTCAGACTGGCCCTCAGTCTACCTTACTGTCTGAAAGAATGGCTGGTTAAACCACCCGAAAGCAATGTCGAGTGAGTCCTTCTACTCGAGAGATGCATATTGTGGGGCGGGGCAGGGCAGGGCAGCGCGCTCAGCACTGGACTTTGTATGCTGATCTGAAAGGTTAGCTTTGCAGAGCAGAATATCAGAATTCAAATGGCTGGCCCATGCCTGTCTTGATGGTCCTTCCGTTTTCTGCAAACTTCCTATGACCTTCAGGGACTGGGCCCTAGTGCCATTTTCTCCCTTGCTCCCCTGATCAAAAAGTCTTCTTTAGGAAGGCTCATTAGCCTTTAGGAAGATCCATCATTAGCGTCTCAGTGTGAACTAATGCCTCCTTCAGAGGCTCTTTTCCTATTAAACCGTGTTCCATATTAAATGAAGGGAGAGTGGTTTTTTGAGAGGAAGTAGGGAGAGACATCAGGGGATTTTCTTCCTCTCCCCACAGATCTCTCTACCCATGAACTATGGTACATGCCGAGCACCTAGCACGTAGCAAACGCTCACTGAACATTGGCTCCCTCCCTTCCCAGCACCTAGCACATAGCAAATGCTCACTGAATATTGGCTCCCTCCCTTCCCAGCACAGTGGGAAAAACGACACTTGAGGCAGTAAGCTTCAGCTTGGTGAGGAGGAACAAGTTAACCAAAGTTGTAGCTCTAGGGTCTCAGCCTTCGCGTTGCAGCCCAGTGTTAAGTGCAGTGCCCCCAGCACTGGCCTTGCTTTTGCTGGGGACGGGCCAGCATGTCCTGCACAGTGACCCCCCCAGAAGTGGTGTTGCCTGCCTGCTGCCATTCTCCATCTCCAGCTCATCCCATTATGCCTCCCCAAAGCTCCTTTCACCTCTCTCTCTTCCCACCCCATCAAGAGCCTTCAACATTTCATCTGTCCTTACTGTGGAATGGGCAGCCACTTGTTAGGGCCTGCTCCAGAGAGCCGGGTAGGTACCCGGGAGGGTAGCTTCCTGAGTTGCCACAGCTCACAGGCCCCAGGCCAAATCTGGGGTGCTGATCCAGCGCTCGGCCTGAGAGGATTAACTGGGATCTTTCCCTCTAGCCTTCATGGGTTTGGGAGTAAAGTGAGCCCCAGCATTCAGGATCTATAGGAAAAAAGACTGAGGGATGTACTAAGAGGCACAGATGGGAAAAGGAAGAACACCTGGGCCAGAGCTAAGAAGACCCTGGCCCGGAGGGGAAGCAGAGTCAGCCGGGGCACACCCTGCTGCAGGAGGGTCTCGAACTCAGCAGGGACTCGGCCTCACTGCCCAGGAGAACAAACCCGTCGACGTGAGGCTTCTAGTCTGTGCCATCACTCCAAAGGCATAGCAAAATGTGACCCCAGGAACTCTGCCCATCCAGCACCCAAAGACCCGGCTCTTTCTAGCAGAGGGAGAGGACAGCCCTCTCAGGGCCCCCCGCCCTGTACAGTGCAGCCCAGGCCCCTGTTCTAAAAGCTGGTCCTTTCCACCTGTCTCATCTGTTACTTCATTTGTTACTCAGGACAAGCCTCCGAGTCAAGCAGGGCATACGTACTCCAGTTTCAGTTTTATTGACAGGATACTGAGGCATGGGGTGGGCCAGTGACTCATGCCAGAGGGCAAGTGGATTGGGGTCAGAACTCAGATCTCCTTGGGTCCTAACCCAGAGATGCTTGTTCCACGTGGCACCCTGACCCTGATCTTGCTGTTCCCATGGTTCTGCTGCTTCGTCAGCGACTGTGGGAGGAGAGTGCGTGGGCACATGTGCACGCGTGTGTTCACTGCATGAGTGTGTGTGACGCCTCACCTGCTGAGGGAGCGGGGGGGTTAGCGGTTTCTGACTTCATTTCTCCCTCTTGGACACTTCAGGTGCCACTCCCGGGAGAGCCAGATAGCCATGGTGTGTCAGGAGGAGGTCTCTCAGGACAAGACCTATGACGTGAAGATGAGCGAAGACACCGAGTACTGCAGCGAGCCCAGCCTGATCTCCACAGAGATGTGAGCCCTGCTGCCTTTGCCCCAGGCTAGCCCATATGTGGGACCCGGTCTGGGGGTGAAGGTCTGCTCCCTGGAGCCCCTCCTCTGGGCAGGACTTGGGGAAGGGGAGATTGCATGTCAGAGGAACGACCGCAAAGCCTCTGTCGTCTCATGAAGGAGATGGATGTATGCCCCCACCCATACCCATACACACATACATACACATACACACACATACACACATATACACACTGTCCCTGGTTAGCCTGGCCTTTCCTCATGATACAGTGCTTTCAGGAAGACTTCAAAACATTGTTTTATAAACTTTTTTTTTTTTTACTGAAACCAACTCATAAATACATTTTATAGTGAGACTCAGTTTGGCAAATAAATGTTCATGAAACTACTTATAATAAAGCTACCCAGCAGAGGGCACTGTTGGCAAACAGCGGCTGAGATTTTTGTCAGTGCTGGAATTTTTTAGGAGAAGGGTTTTTAAACGAGTCTAGACCCATTACTTAATTATGATCTCCACTTTCTTTTATATTAATGTTTTATTGAAAAAGGTACAAGAAAACCACCTATGTACACAGCCCCAGATGAACCTAACAAGCAAGCCTCCTCACACCTTCTGTCTTACAAAAGCTTGACTCCTCTTGCCCATGCCAGCAACACCGTCCCAGTTAGCTTGGTGCCTTTTCCTCCAGCCTCAAAATAAAATCAAACTCCTCTTGAGTCAGGGGATGAATGCAATGTCTCCGGCGAGTGGAAAGGGCCCTATTTTTAAGGGGCCTCCAGCAGCTTTGCAGGTTTGGTGATGGGTTTTGAGCTCAGTCACCAGCGTCATGGAACCCTTCATCGTCTGAACAAACTGTACCTCCACCTTGGGCCATGTGGGGTTGCCTTCTTTGCTGGATGGGTCACAATAGGGATTGTTGTTCTCAAACTGTGGGTGGTCTGGGCAAGCCTCCTGCACAAGCTTCGCAAGTCCTGCGATGCCTGGTTCTTCACAGTTGCTCTGGTAGAAGGCTCCTTCCTCCCGCTTCAGGGCTTCAAGGAAGTTCTGGGCCTGGGAGTTGCGAAGCCCATCCCAGCCTGCTGTCTGCTCGGGCTGTGCTTTGCGATCCCCAGTGCTGCGCTTCACCTCTCCCTTTGTCTAGTCGGCTTCCTGGCTCTGACATCATCAGCCAGTAACTGCTTAGATTCTGCCCACCGTCTTTAGAGGCTGAAGCCTTCTGAGGGCTGGAGTTATCCACTTGGGCTGATGCTCCTGCTGAGTTCTTAGTCTTGGTTCGTCTTCTTACTGGCCCCTTATTGTCCAACCCCGCAGGCTCCGCAGCCTTAGCCAGCCTCTTCCCCAGTCTAGGCATGGTTTCCCTGGGGGGCTGAAGAGCAGAGGATTTTGGAATCAATGGAGACATACGAGAGGCTACTCTGTGTCTGCCCCCAGAAACCACATCCAGGTGCCAGAAGGCCAGGCTGTGATCAGCACTTAAACAAAAACAACAACAACAACAACAACAAAAAATAGCATAGTACAGAATAGCATAGGTTAGAACAAGACAACAGATAGTGTATCCAACGTCACAAAGGTGTTATTTAGTGAAATATTTAATTGCCAATATATATATATGCATGTACTGAGTCTCATAAAATTTATTTATGACTGTGGATTGCATTCAAAAAGTTTAAGATGCATTGTTTTAGAAGCTTTCCTAAAACCACCTTATAATAAGGAAGGACCAGCCCCTCAACCTTTTGATTTTTAGAAACTGCAAATTTTTACATGGCCACATACCCTGGAAATCAGGAAAAGCATACGCCTCAATCCGTTTTGGCTCTTACTGAGTGCTTGGTGCATCCAGGCACTCTGCTAGATCATGAATAAACTGGCCTCGGCACTCAAGGATATTTTAGAAACCAGTTAACATCTCAGATGAGGGAGATAGCATGGAGGTTTTCACTCACAGAGTGGTGCAAGCAATGAAGGGGAAACACACTCAGAGGAGGTTGAGGTCAAGTTGCCGATAACAGGCTTCTGGCACAAGATCAAACAGAAGCTGGGTCTTCAAGAGTGGGTACAATTTGGATAAGAAGAAAATATAATAGGGAGAGCACACCATGTTGAAAATGAGAGGAAAGGTTTGGAGGTTTTCGGTCAGAAATTTTCCTGCACATGTACCAAGGGTCAAAGCCAGTATGCTGGGAGCAGGGAAGGCCACACAGTCTCTGCCCTCAAAGCATGTGGAATCACACCAGGGACAGAGGCGGTGGCCATGTCTGTAAAATGAAGAGGTTAGAAAGCACCTGTCTTCTTGGCCTGCAGGCTACTCCCCCTGCAGACTGCGAAATCAACTTAGTGGATTGCAACTGACATTGTTTAGTGAAATAGAACAGACTAAAGTAGAATAGAAACCACCAGAGAGCCATGCGTGCAAAAAAGGTAAGTATGGTTCGAGAAGTTGAGTTCGATTAGGTGTGTATGTAACGTTTACATACTATGTACAGTTTATATCCCACTGTGAGTCCCTATCCAAAAGGCCTTGCAGCCAGGACCCTTACCGCTCTGCTCTGCTCTGCACTGGCTGACTGGAGATTTGTCCATAGACAGCTGCTTATGTGCCTTGATGATGAAGGGTGGAGAAATTAGGAAGAGGGGGAGAAGTTTGGCTGAAGGTGGGAGTGGTCATGGTAAATAGCATCCACATACATAAACAGAGGAGCCTAGGCTGTTCCTATAAAGAATCCTGTGGGCCTAAAATTTTTACCAACTTTCTCACCAACTTTGACTCAAGAGTGCCTCTACTGCCTCAAATCAGAAATGCAGAAATGCGAGGCTTGTGAGCAGAAGGGCTGTGGATGAGGAGCTGGAAGCCTGGCTGGCTGGCGTAGGGAGTTCCTGCTGCCCGCTCCCCAAACCTTTATGAAAGCACAAAGCAGGAGTTCCCTTCACTAAGGAAAAAAGCAAACTGCCTTCAGGGGATGTCAGCTGTCTCTACAGGATGGCACTTCCCGGCCTCCCAGAATAAGCCTCAGGAGTTCTCTGTTCCAGGCTCTCCCACCAGGATGATGAAAATCGGCAATTAACACCACCTGAGGAGGACAAGAGAGACGTCCGGCAATCTCCAAAGAGGGGTTTCCTCCGCTCTGCCTCACTAGGTAAATACTCACACCTCTCTCTCCAGATGGGCCCTGGCTCACACAGCCCCACGCAGGGTCTGAGCAGATTTCCGGAGCAGTGAGACGGGATTCCAAGGGCAGGGCTTGCAGAGATGGGACTTGTCTGTATGTTACGTGCTATGAGAGGTGAACGGTAGGGAGGAGGTGACTCCAGGGCTGCTCACACGGTTCCTTGCATCCCCCATCCCCAGGGTGTGAGCCTCGCAGACCTGGGTCCCCTTTCCCTGCGCTGATCACAGTTCTTTGTCTGGCTTTGCAGGTCGAAGGGCCTCCTTCCACCTGGAATGTCTGAAGCGACAGAAGAATCAAGGGGGAGACATCTCTCAGAAGACAGTCCTGCCCTTGCATCTGGTTCACCATCAGGTAGCCCAGACTTTTGGAGCCCAGACTGGCCAGCACCTGGCAGGCTACACAACCCCCGTGATTATGGCAAATCCCAAGACCCCACTCAGTCCTCCCTGTCTTGGACCACGGATAGTCCTAGCCCCTGGCCCCAACAGCCCCAGATGAGGGGGCTCGGCCATGCAAGTGAGAACCTTAACAAGGTCTGTCATTTCCCTGGGGAAAGGGGGACACCTAGGGAATACTGGTGACCAGGAGCCCCTCGCATAGTCCGGAAGGGTCAGCAACTCCAGGATTCTGCCTGATCTTCTTCCTACGATGGCACAGATGTTCCCTCCGCAGACATCGGAACACAGAGCACTCAGGCGGATGGACTTATCCCTAGAGTTGCAAGATACCTGGAGATTGAGCTGCACACAAACCCATCCACCTAAATATAGACATGACCAAAGAACCTGCCAGCAACGTGATCAGGAGTAGAGACTGATGTCCAAGGAAAACGGGTCCAGAGAGATTCAATAGTTGAAATACCTCTTGGCATGGCTGACTCCAGCTGAGCCAGTGAAATCCAAGACATCAGTATCCAACAGGTTCTCAGTATCTTAGAGCTAATGGAAGCCTCAAAGAATCAAAGGCCAGTCCCTTACCTCTAGGCAAGTTAGGGCCCAAATTTCCCAAACTTTTTTCCTCTGTAACTATATACTCCCTCACCATAGGCCTATGCATTAGATGACTTTTTTTAATACCCAAAGGCACTCAACTCCCAATCAAACCTTATAATATGCATTAGATGGCCTGTGTGGCATTGCCAGCATACAGATGATTTCCACTGGGCTTTCTGGAATATGAGCGTAGCCTTACACTTCCCTCAGATCTCCAGGGAACCAGGGACCCCAGGCTGGGCACCATCAACAGCTGTGGGCAGAGGAGGCTGGCAAGGCTAGTTGGGGGGGCGGGGCGGGGGGAGACACTGTGTGTGCTATTTTTCAAGATTTCTAGAAGTTCATTTCACCCATGTGTTCTTATCATGCTGAGGGCAAGAATCTCTTCTTTATTTACACTCCCCCCTCCATGCCTTTCCTCTGCCCCCCAACCCATGCTGCAGTGTTCCCTTCCCTCTGCCTCTCGGGCTGGGCTCTCCCACTGCACAGTGCCGCTCTCCGCGGACACTGGCTCAGAGCCGGTCCTTGTGGTGCTGACACAAGGGCCAGGCCCTGGCCTCAGGATTTTTGGGCATAGTGGGGGCCAGAGGATACAACTTGTAAATAGTTTAACACAATACAGTGTAAGATTCGAACCACAGTAAAAAAAAAATTTTTTTTTAATTTTAAAAAAATACCAAACAAACAAACAAAAAAGATTTGAACAACAGTTCAGAGACGAGCTGAGCTAAAGAGCAGCAGGACAGGACTCATGGCCTGATTACCTGTAAAAACTAGGTAGTGGTTCTGTCGAGATCTCTGTGGTGTGCAGTCTACTTCTTCACAGACCTTATTTCACTTGACCTCATGTCAACCCCACAAGATAGGGAGACAGAGGGCATTAGTTTTCTGGTTTTATAGGTGATGAGGGGAGCATTCTTTCTAGACTACTGATGAGAATACCGAAAGCCAGAGGACCCGCCGCTGACGGGCGGTAAGGCCAGTGCTGGGAAGTGGACACTCTTGACTGCACTCCATCACAGCTCTCTGAATTTAGAGGAGAAAGCCGTGCCTTCAGACTGGCATGATCACCAAATCTATTTTAGGGTGGCGGAAGCTAACACAGGGTCTTGATGAGGTGGGAGCCAGAGGGCTGACGACAATGGGCGTGGGAACGGGGAGCAGGAGCTGCTGGGAAAGCAGCGGCCCGCCTCTCCCAATAACTCTCGCTCCTTGTGTGTCCACAGGCATTGGCAGTGGCGGGCCTGAGCCCCCTCCTCCAGAGAAGCCATTCCCCCAGCACGTTCCCCAGGCCATGCGCCACCCCCCCAGCCACGCCGGGCAGCCGAGGCTGGCCCCCACAGCCGATCCCCACCCTGCGGCTGGAGGGGGCCGAGTCCAGCGAGAAACTCAACAGCAGCTTCCCGTCCATCCACTGCAGCTCTTGGTCCGGGGAGCCCACGCCCTGCGATGCGGGCAGCAGTGCCATCCGGAGAGCCCGGCCGGTGTCCCTCACTGTGCCCAGCCAGGCTGGGGCCCGGGGCAGGCAGTTCCACGGCAGCGCCAGCAGCCTGGTGGAAGCGGTAAGTGACCCTGGGCTGCACGGCCCGCGGGGAGGGGAAGGCCGAGGGCAGCCCAGGGACTCTGCCTGAAGAGCTGAGACGAGAGGCTCTGGTCCTTTTCCAAGTAGAGTGGATGTCAAGTCTCTCAGGCAGGAAGAGTCAATCCCAGGGAGGAGGGCGTGCTGTGCAGAAAATTGTGATCACACAAGACGCCAGAGGCTTCTGCTTGGGCAGGGCCTGCCGCAGAGGGAGAAAGGACTGAGCAGCCTATCCCTGCTGCAAGCCAGTGAAGCCCCGCCCAGGGCTCCGGGCTCTGCGGTACAGCCAGAGGGGAGCTCGGACTGCTCCAGGTGCAGGGTGGGCCTGGGCTGTGTTTGCACAGAGAGTCAGGATCTGTGGTGCTCGGAATTGGGGCTCATTAGAATAACCTGGGGAGCTTTGGAAACCTAGGACACAGTAAATGGTATTTTTTCAAGCCCTGCAATGATCCTAATGCGCAAGCAGGGTTGAGAATCACTATTCTGGAACAGGAGGGCTTCCAGTTCCTCTGTCCTCTGCCCTGGCCAGAGCATCTAGTGTGAGCCCGACACCACGTTTTAGGGGACTTTAACAAACTGGAACGAGCCCAATGGGGCATGGCAAGGGGTTGGCGATGTCCCTAGAAGCGATCTCATGTGAGCACGGGTCAAGGGAGTTAAGGAAACAAACCTGGAGAGGGGATGGCTTAAGAGGCCACAATAGGCATCTCCAACCATAAGGTCCCTCATGTCCTGGGCAGGGGGTCTCGAGTGCAGGACTGGAGCAACAGATCAACCTGACAGGCAGGCAGATTTCAGGTTACATGACGAAGACCTTTCCAACAGAGCTTTCCCAAAATGAGGAGGGCTTTCCTATAAAGGAGTGAGCCCGCCATCACTGGACGTATGCAAGCAGAGACAAGGCCCATCCAGTCATCAGGTTGTCATGCAAGAGGTGGAGAGTTAAACCAGATGACTTCTAAGGTTCCTCCTAGCTCCAAAACCCTGTTCTTCACTTGGCCCTGGTTATCCCTCATTCAGTTGACAAATCCCGATTGAGTGCCAACCATGGGCAGGCACAGTTGTAGGTGCGGGGATACAGCTGAGAGACAGTTTCTGCTCTCAGGAGCCCATGCCACAGTGAGGAGAGACAGATCATAAGTAAACCTGGATGTGGCATGTCCCACAGGGTGGGAGCTCTGAAGAAAACTTAAGTAGGACAGGAAATAAAGAGTGATGGGAGGAGGCAAACGGACCTGAGAGAAAGGTATTCCAGGCTTCACTATTAATCCCCTGGCCCTGGCTCGGTAGCTGGTTTCCCCAAAGCCAGTCACTGAAGCGGCCGCTCAGAAGGAGAGAGCTGGCCCTTTGGAGCTGGAGCGGAGACAGGTGCAGACCCGGCATTTTGCACGCATCCTACGCTATGATCTTTGCCCCCACCAAGGCAGCCACCCAGCAGTGGGAAAGGGGCACAAATTCACAGTTTCCCCAAAGGAGAGGGAAGATTTCTGGGCAAGAATAGTATGGAGGCATCTAGGGGTACCAGGGAGGAGAAAAGACAGGGCAGGCCGGTTCCGCCTTAGCAGCTGCCCCTCTAGGAGCCAAGTTTTCAGGTATTTGACAGTTTTTTAGTATCCCAGACAAAGCAGCTCTCGTCCAGCCTACACATCCCTGATTCCTTTGGGCAATGCTCCGTGTCAGCTCCTGTCCTGGGAGCACCCCTCCCACCACGCACACATACACACTCACTTCCCGAAGTTACCAGTCACAGGCCCTTGCTCCAGCCCTGAAGAAAAGAGTCGACCTACAGGAATAATGTTCCTCTTTGGTTCTTCTTCATGGTCCTCCCTCCCCACTTCAGGTCTTGATTTCAGAAGGACTGGGGCAGTTTGCTCAAGATCCCAAGTTTATCGAGGTCACAACCCAGGAGCTGGCTGACGCCTGTGACATGACCATAGAGGAGATGGAGAACGCCGCCGACAACATCCTCAGTGGGGGCGCCCAGCAGAGCCCCAACGGCACCCTACTACCTTTTGTTAACTGCAGGGACCCAGGGCAGGACAGAGCGGGGGGCCAAGAGGGCGAGACCTGCACCACGGCTCCGGTGTGTCGGAAAAGCGAGGAGGAGCTCCAGGACAGCAGAGCCCACGCCGGCGGCCTGTAGTAGCTAGGGCTGGGGAGACGCTGGGTTTTTTATTTGTTTCAATGTTCCTAATGGGTTCGTTTCAGAAGTGCCTCACTGTTCTCGTGACCTGGAGTTAACCGGAACAGCGTCTTCATTCATTTCGTTGGGACAAGACGCAGAGTTGGGTGGTGTGCAGAGTCCGTTTTCCGGGGGGAAGGAAGGCAGCATCCCCCGTTTGTGTCGTGTCCACAGAGGTAGAGTGGTGAGGAGGAGCGGAAGAATCAGGGAGGGAGAGCAAAGGAGAGACGCTTGCCCTCACCTCCAGGCATGAAAGAGAACCTCACTTCCTGCGGTAGCCCTCACCAAAAGGACCCTATGTCAAACGGGTGTCTTTCAACTTTGCTTGTAAAAAAAAAAAATCATTTTGCACATATTCTGTATGAGCCTCACTGTCTCCATAGAGCCAGGGCCCTGTGGATTTGCAGAAGGAAGTAGGGGTGTGACTGCAGCGAGGACCCAGCCCCGTCCCAGAGAGGGAGGAGGAAAAGCAAGAGGCCGCAGGAGCTCGACCGGGCGCCAGGAGCGAAGGGCGAGGGGCATGTGGCAGCCTCAAGGCCAAGGTTCCCCCGCCGCCCCCGCCCCCGCCGGGTCTGCGGCAGCATCACCTACCTGCACGGGCCCCCGGAGCTCCAGACCAGCGGCTGGGCCTGCAGGGGCGCCGGCACCGCCTGCCAGGGAAGGGGCAGCCAGCCCTTGACGAGACGAGGTGGTGCTGAGCTGCTGTGGAGCGCTCTTTTGTTTTGTGGTTTGACATCTTTCTTGATAGCATGTTGCAGTTTTTGTTTTTTGGTTTTTTTTTTTTTTAATCTTTGTTTTCCCAGGGGGAGGGGAGGAAGAAGTGTTTACAAAGCTTTGTAGCCACCCACCTTACTGTTTTCACTTTTGCAAATGTAAATCAGGTTTGGTTTTACTGTATTATTTAAATGGTTGTGGTTTTCTTTTTCTACGTGGGTTCAATAGAGCCTCCGTAGGCAAGTTTTACCAGCCATTGTGTATGCGCAATGATTTGTTATAATTTCCGTAGGTAGTAACAAAAAATTTTTTTGGTTTGGTTTTATAATTTAAAGGTAATGCACTTGATATGGTCTTGCACATATGGGTGATTGAGTTGGGTTCTTTTTAATGTGGGGTGTATTTGTGGGTGCCAGAGAGAGGAAGCATGAATGAGAGAGTCTCCGTGAGTGTGTGTGTTGTGTGTGTGTGCGGTGGGTTGTCTGGGCACCCGTCGTCCATGTGTATGTACACCCACACAGTGCGCCCATGCGTGAATGAGTGTGTAGCTCCCCCTTTCTGGTCTAACTGCGGGGAGATCTGAATCTGGGGCCATTTGAAAGCAAAAACAAACCACTGTCTCTGCTTCTGAAATGGGAATCAGTAACTCTTTGCATTTTCTGTCCCACAAGATATGCAAAAACAATGCAATAATATTCATTTTAAAAATACAATTGTGAGTTGTGTTGGCATTAAAACTGTATTTAAAAAAAAACACAGAGAAATTTAAGGGAAAAACTCAAGAAGGCGTTTTGCTTCGATATATTCCGTGTAATGTTTTATTGCATTGATAATGTTTCTGTTGAAGAAACTGTTATACTTGAATTCAGGTCAGTTTCAGTATTTTACAAATATTTTTTTAAAACTGAATTGCAATTGTGCCAAGCGAATATAATGAATTGAATTAAGTTTGTTTTTGAATTCACTTCTTGTATATTTTGCTGCATGTAAGTAAATCATTTTGTATTTGGAGTGTGACAAGCTTTACCCTTGAACTCTGAAGTGCTTTTCTATATGTGTTTGGGGGAAAGGGAACGAATATTCTTTTAATTTGTACAATGAGCAAAGGTATCACCAGTGTAAGTCATTATTCTGCGATCCACAAACAGGTTTGGACATTACTGTTTTGCATATCTTGTGTTCGCTTCCGTTCCCCTCCGTTTTTCCAAAACTGTATGATAAGCATATTCGTACTACATCTTGCTCTGAGAGACCGGGACATGTCTTATTCCTGTCTTCATTCTATCCACTCTGCTCCAGTTCTCTGATTTGGACTTTGTCTAGGGGCAGTCCTGCACCGTAAGCATCTGCATCCCCCACGGGAGAGGTGGCTGGCTTTTCTGTTCACTTCCACAAACTTTCCTCAGTGGTTTCCTCAGGAAAGTGTACGCTGACTGAGAGGATGGAACTAGAATTGGGCTGCCTGGAGGGAAGGGAATCCTCCTTCAGGCAACTGCACTACCCATACTCAGACAGCAGGGGCCAGAGAACAGCAACCAGGTAAAATCTTTTTCCATCCAAAAGTCAGCTCAGTCTTACTCACTTCATCTTTTCCTCACTCTGGAGCAAGATTGCCTCCAGATCTACCCTAGTTGTGTGTGGCAGCCGTGGAGGGGACCAGGACCAGGGAGGATGCGTCAGGAGTTCACAGTGATAGTGGAACCAGAGACTCTGTGGGAGCGTCTCTTATGCCCGGTTATGTCTACCTAGAACATCATCCTGTCAGTGCTGTTTCCTTCAAATAGGTTTCAGCAATGATGGTTGAAAAGGAAGTGATTTGGGGAAAACAGGACCCAAACATTCATCCAGAATTTATCCAGTGAATGTCTTCCAGTCCCAGTGGTCTCTCAGCCCTTATGTGAGCAACCAAGAAATTAAAGTCGGGGAAAGTCCATTCCTCAGTGAAGACGAGTCTTCACTTTCAAGGACTGATCCATGAAAAGTGGAGAACCATGCCCGATACTCCCAGGTTAACTTACAGTCTAGAAGCAGAAGGGTTTCTTCCTGTTTCTCCAAGCTCAACCCATCCAAACTTTTTTGGGTCCTTTTCAGTGCCATGAAGGCCTTCTAGAAATTACAGTTAGGTGTCGTTCTTTGTCCAGTTTCCCAAGATATCTACCACTGTGCTGCTAAGATTTTAGTTATGATGGAGAGGGGTGCCCTTTTGGATTGCTATCTGGTTCTTGCTGGTCCCTGGATAGAAATTTGGAATCTTAACTGGCCACACACACACACACACACACACACACACGCACACAGTCACACACTCACTCAACCTTCATGCTGCTTTCGTTTTTCCTTTTGGACTTGTCTTCTGCATCACCAAATCTCATTCGCCAGTGGCATGAGCTACAGGCTGGGCTCATGCCAGCTACTCCAGAGCCCTGCCTAAGTGAGGCCCCTTGCCCTTCACCACTCAGACCTACAGGGTCCCTTCTTTCTAATCAGCTCTGTCAGAAGACCGGCTAGCCTTGCACCCTGTAAGAATAACGTCAGCAGTGACAAGAACACCTGGCCCTGTGCTGCTGGGAAGGAAAAGTTTCAGATGGGAGTTCCCTGTGTAGGGCGATGGGTCTTTCTGGCCTGACCTCATGATCGACTGGTATAGGACTGACACAGGATACCTGTCATCATGCAGACGGGTAAAATCAACCATGAAATCGTGAACCTCATCTGCAGTGTATTAAGTGATGTCTACCCTCCACCTAGAGCAGGACTTTGCCCATGACCATCAAATCTTCTGAGAACCCTTGAGTGGCAGGAGAATGCAGCCAATGACTGAGGACCACTGGGACTTGAAGAAGTGCCGTGTAAGTTCTGGGGGTTGGTAAACATGATATTTATTTATCCTCTGAATGGCCCAGACTCTTGTATTTCCACATTTTGGCTTTTTAATAATTAATCATGTGCATGGCTATAGTAAGCAGAGAGATTTTCAGTTGTCTCCTTTCTGCCTGTTTCTAGGGTGTTTTGGGTTTTTTTGTTTTTTGTTTTTTGTGGGTTTTTTTGGTCCTGAGGCAAAAAGAGGAGAATGTTTTCCTAGATTTTGGCTTGTTCCATGAATTCTCTGCTCTGCTTCAGAGGCTATTAGGGTCCCTCCCCACCGCCTTCTAACTCTGACTGGGAGGTCCAAGGACAAAGGAACAAGGCTTCCTTACTCTGTCTTGATCCTGTGACCCTGCTTGCAAACCTCAGGGGCTTGTCTAGAGTGAAGCTATCGGTTTCTCACAGCCATTTTCCTTCCAGCATGTCTCCTGATCATTCAGCTATAGATAGTAAGGCAACCACAGGAGGAGGATACCTTTCAATGCCTTAGAGATAAGAACACCCTGAAAATGAGGAGTTTGGAAGTCATCAGAAGGGTTTCATCATTCCTAAAGTTCAAAACATGTAACAATAAGCTAGTTTAGGCATACGGAATAACCCTGGTTGTCACATTTTTAACCTCATCAAACCATAATTATGAATGTTACTAAGGAGGATGATGACATCTCCATCCAGGGGGACCTAGAAAAAACAAAATACCATTGTCTAAGAGTTAGAAACCATGTAGCAAAGAGGCCAGAAAAGGGCAATCTGGTCTCAAGAGGGCCCATTCAAGGCCCAATTTAGTAAAACACTTGCTGATAAGAGTGCAGGCCAGTTCTATTTTTTCAAAGACATGGTTCTGTTCGGGGGGGAAAGTGTTGGCACAGAAAGAACTGGAGGGAAAATGCAGGTAAAGCAAAGGGCAGTTCTTGACTCTTTATGCATCTGTTCCTATTTGATGGAAAGAAGTGTCCAGTTCACCCACCCACAATGGCCAGTACAAGGGAGAGGCTAATGCCTCAAGGATCAACTTTGGAAAAAGAGAAGAATAAAATTTCAATCATTGTTTTATCAGACAAATCAACCTATCTGGCCAGATGTGTGGTATCTGCCACCCTGGCTTTCCTCTGTGCTGGTGTCCCTCCCCTCTTATTAGCTGTCACGCCACTTAAAACTGGCTCCAGTTAGTCAGAAGGCATGAAGAGAAACTTAATGTCACTCACGGTGAAGCTTTTAGTCACCACATCCGGGTTCCCCATCAGCTCCCTCTGAAGAGACACGAGGAAAAGAGACAAGGGACCGAAGTGTCCTACAACAATCAGGGATGGGATCTCTTTCCCCTTCCCCAAGCCGTTCTCTCTATTCCAGCCTCCTGCCCAGCCGCCACTTTTCCTTCCTCCCCTGCCCCCGTCTAGTCAGAAGAACAGAGAGTGGAAAAGAGTCCAATGTGCAGATTCTTAAGCAGTTTCTTTGTGAAGCTAGTTCTGGTTTTAACTTTATTCTTCTTTTACTGAAAATAAAAGCTTTGTGAAGCCAGATACCAATGAAACAGGTGGTTTCTGCCAGATTTCCACATGGCTGGGAGACACCTGAACACCACACATACACATACACACTTTCATCCTCGCACACACACCCACACACACACACCCTTCCTTAAGGGACAGGGGCTGGTGCTGGGGTTGAGCTCTGCACAAATGATATTGTCATCCCAGAGGGCTGAGCACTGTGTGGAGAGACATGGGGGGCGAAGACTTTCTTGGGTAGAAATAGCGCCATCTGGCCCTATGATTACTGTGAACTAAATATTCTTTATCTACATGGAGAAACACAGCTTCTTCTAGAATCAGACTTCTCCCTCACATGGTTTGAAGAGGCTTGCTCCAGAGAAGATGCAGTGGTAAAGACTCTTCAGCTCTCCAGTATATGAGAAGAGCCTTTTGATCGGTCTCTGAAAGGGAATTAGAGATTGCCAGAAGTATATATTGAGCCAAGTTGAACAAATCAATTCAACACTGAAAATAGAGTCAGAGTTGGGACTTCCACAGAAATCCCCTCAGTCTCTACTGAACTAAGGAAGACAAGACAAAGACTAGATAATTAAGCAAAATCCTGAAATGTTATATCACCAGAGTCAAATATTCTCCCTTCAGATCATATGCTGGCCTCTTCACAGCTGTACGCTCTTTTGGGGGGCATCTCATGCACCCCACTTTCCAGAATCTGCTCTGATTTGATAAGATTCCTAGAAAGGGCAGCATGACATTATTCTACCATAAATCAGACATTTACTAAGAATTTGCCATCTAAAAATCTCTCACGTACCTCATACATAAGAAAATGTTTCACCTAGGTCATTAACAAAGAAGTCTCTTGGTGGAAGAGGTTTTAAGTCTTAAGGAAAGGTAATTTCTATGTGAAGAAATACAGAAATGGACAGGATGGTTCCTTTTTGCAGTTTGAGCCTGGAGAACTCTTGTTCTGATGTTCGTGGAGCCCTCGAGTGTATAAGCAGAAGGAGGAGGAAGATGTGAGTGAGCGGGCACCCACCTCGGCAGTGAGTCTCTGCCAAGGCATGCGGAGGGCTGCAGGTTTCAGGCACTTGGCACGAAGTCTTTCTTGAGCCTGCAACTGGGAGGGCGATGAGAAGGCTCCCTTCTATAGAGTCACAGGAAGAACAAAAGAGGACAGGTCATTGTGTCCTGTTCCAAACCCCCCTCTCTAAGATTTCCCAACACGGAGAAACTACATCAAGGCTTAAAAGAAAAAAACAAAACTTGGGAAGGAGGGTCGACAGTTGTAAACAAACAGCCCTGTTCAAAGGGCTCCTTCATAAGGCAGCGCCAGTGACCCAAATGCTATGGGCACCTTTCTGCTTGCACACATCACACCACCCATGCATCAAGCTGCATCCCATTACCCCAAATTCGTAATCCATCTCTTGGTTTCTCAACTAGATTATGCACCACCCCATAGCGGCTTCCTGTCTTGCCCAGAGCATGTGTTGTTCTCCCAGAACCTCATGGGCATAAGGCCTAGGACCAAATAGGCTATGATATCAAAGGGATAAACAAATCTGGGCAAATCTGTGATGGTAGTAGTTGAGAACAACCTGTGAAGAAACATACAAGTTCATTAAGAAATAGGGGGTGGGTCCCCAGCTGGTGAAGCGCTAAAATGTCTATTACTCTCATAATCTGCTTGTTTTATTTTAATACCCTAGAGCTACCAAGCAGAACTTGGGTCTACGCCAGAGGCTCCAGAAACAGCCCCTCCTCCCTTCTCTCCTCCTGTCCTCCTGCTCAGGCCCATCTTTACGCCCCCAAACCAATCTGTATCACGCTTGCTCTCAGCGCAACGCAGAAAGATGGATGGTCCTCCATTGTCATCCCACTGCTGTCATCATCCCCCACACCCTTGCGTGCCCCACACCTTCCTCTCCAGGCTTCACGACTTCACGGTCTTACTGTTGTAAATACTGTTGTACAGTTTGTAATCATCAAATAATCCCATTGTCAAAGGCCTCGCCTGCGGCGCCTTCTCGCCCTCGAGAAAGGCCAGGGAATCTAGAAGGGGTAACCTTTCGAGAAAGCTTCAGGGTCATCTCTGTGTGAGACGCTATGTATATTCCTGTAAGATTGCATTTTTATCTAAGGAATGATGTTATTTAAAAAACAAAAAAAAAACCAAAAAACAAGAATTGCAAATAAATTTCTTAACAATGTCTACACTGGTTTAATCGTATCTTCCCTCTTCCACATCCCTCCTCTTCTCCTGGATCCTAGAGGTTACAAAAATACACTGAACTGCCAAATTACCCTCTCATATCCTCCAAAGGGGAGGGAGGCTGGGAAAAACATGTGAAATCTGAATCCAGTGATAATCTCTGATCTTATTTCAGCAATTTATCCACCTCTTCCTTCCAATGAAAAGGTTAACATAAAAATGGTCAAAAGTTGACAAGGAGCTAGAATAGAAGGAATTGAATGGATAATCCACAAAATAGCAGAGGAGCCCCCCCGACGTATTTGGAAAGGCACAAAATTGGTTTTGAATAAATGAAGGAAAGAAGAGGGGAAGGGAGAATAGGAGGGAGGCGGGAGATAAGATTATGTATATTAAAGTAATTTAAAGACTAAAAATGCAAGGTTCTTTGTTTTGTTTTGTTTTATTATTAAACTGGCTCTGACAAAGCTTCCAGAATAATTCCCTGTGTAAAAATAATGTGTCCCAGAAACCCATGTGTCTTAGATGAATACAATTATAACAAGAGAAAGCCTCCCACCATCTCCCCATGGATGATAAAGTCCATTTTAGGAATTATAGGACATCAGCCAACCTCCCTGCTTCTCCAGAGCCGCCCTCCTCCCGACCTCACCACCCAAACCCCGAGCTCTGGAGTCTAAGGTTGTAGAAGAAGAGAGTGGAAAGGCTGGAGAGAGTAGCCACTGGAGCAGATTGTGAGGGCAGTCCACCAGGATCCGCCCACAAGCTCACAACCCAACAGCAGATCCACTCGTAATTAAAGTGCCAAAGTTTGCAACCAACCAGAACATATTCAGGATTTACCCTATAATGAAATTACCCTCCCTTGCATTTTGTATGCTCTGGAGTAAATGGGAATAAAAGGAGGGGAGGGATAGCCCACAGCAGGAATTAAACATAGCCATAGGAGCATGTCACCAAACTGAGGCATCCCTTCTGCTTTATAATGTGGTGTCAGCTGTTTAGGTCTGGCCTGGCCTGCAAACCCTTTTTACATCAGGTCTGCTTCTGCCCATTTCTTCCTTTCTCCCTACAAGGAAGATTTGGTTATTGACCTGATCGGTCAGATCACTAGATATTAATTGGGCCACAGCTGCTAATGGGCAGGATTACTGCATGGTAAAAAAAAGATCAGTATCCATACATGACACTCTGACTTGAACTTTAATTTTCCAGCCTCCATACATTAAGCAGATCTAAGTATTCTTTCTGTAAATCTCTACCCCTTTCTTATCTTTCTCTCCCTTTGTTTCCATATGGCTTGCCGGATAAGTGGGCTCAGCAGTCTTTCAATCTCTTGCTCTTCATAGCATATATGGTTATATTAGCCCAAGAATTAGGCTGTAGAAAGTTGGGGGGGGTGGGCAGAAGACCATGAACTGACCATGAGCCAAAATGATGGGCTCCAATCCAACCTTCACAGAGTGCTGAGTTGTACGTGATTGGACATTATTCCAGCTAATAAAAGAATAATACTCATTTTCTAATTGGCTAGCATCCCATGTATATAGTTTCCTGGAGAATCCCAGGATAGAACTTGGCACTCTTAAGCAGTTTAAATAACATCAAAATCCCCCTTCAAATAGGTTGACCATTTAGCCCAGGTGTTTCAGCAATGCCCCATTGAGGATCCATGTGACACAATTTGGAATCAGAAAACAGTTAATGTATTTGTATGTAATTATCTATGTGGCATGATTCCTGATACTCAATAAAGCCTTCTCCTCTTGCAACTGACACATGCGATTCTAGCATTAGTGTCTCCTCCCCTTAACTTAGGGAATTATTATCAAAGCGTAATTTCTGAACCACCAGCAGAATCACTTGGGATGCTTGATTAAAACACAGATTCTTGTTTTGCTCCCAAAGCTATCAGATCAGGTGCTTGGAGGTTGGAGCCCATCGATGTGCATTTTAACAAGCTCTCCATGTTGTTTTTATTTCCACCAAACACTGTGAACCACTGGTATTAGACTGATTTCTATTAAAATGCAAGGTCCCTGGGAGAGGAAACTTTTTAAGCTGCTTTCACTCCACTACATCCCAGAGGAAACCAAAGGTCTGAGGGTATAAGTAAAATATTTTCAAGTAAAAGATAGGAATGGGAGCGATGGTTGTCAGCCGTGAGGAGAGAGAGCAGAGAGGGAAAGAGAAAGTATGACAAAATGTGCAAGAGGGTAATGGTTTAGTTAAAAGAGCCATAGGCATCATGAGGCAAGCTTCTATTTCACCTACCTAGGAATTTTTATTTGGCTGGGGAAGTAATGAAGTCAGATAAAGCAGGTGATCTGGCCTCTGAAGGTCCAGCGAGAAATGAAAGATGGCTTGAGCTTTTGCCCATGGCTGTCATCTTAAACATCTTTTTAGGAAACTGGAAAGACTTTTGAAAACAACTTTAAGGGTATGGTGGTCTTCAAAGTCAATCTACTGTCAATGGAACTTTCTCCAAGTCCTCTCTAGAGCATCTTAAGTTAAAGGAATGCCAGCACTCTACATCAGGAATTAAACTAAAGGGCTGGGATCTGATAATATGATGGAAGAGCAAGGAAGAGAAGACTCTTGGGTATTAGGGGAAAATGCCTTGAGGAATTGCCTGTACTTCAGGCACTCTCAAACATAGCAATGAGTGGCAGTCACCTCTAGAAATTCTACCTAACACTCTTGAAGTGCCAGGCTTGTTTTCAGGAAAGGAGAGAATTTGGGATATGTCAGAACTAGGGTGGCCATACAAGATCTTGTCTAAAACTAGGACTTTTGAGAGTAAAGGTGCCTGGTCCCTCAGTTGTCCCAGTCTGACAAAGACATTTGGTCACCCTGGTTAGAACCCAGGAGAGAAGTGTAGCCTAGAGAAGATGGAGTGTGGATTAGCTGAAACTTGGTAGACAGAGCCTCCTTTACCTTCACTCTTACGCCCAAAGTCAAGTATCCACAAACTGACCTTTTTAAATAATCAGATTACATCACATCACTGCCCTCAACTGTCCAATGCTTTCTCATTATACTTGGATTGAAATCCGAAGTCTTTACCATGATCTATAAAGCCTGAAACATCTGACCTCATTTACCTCTCTGTTTCTCAGACCTCATTTACCAGCATTGTCTCTGTCCCGCTCACTCACTTCCAGCTATACTGACCTTCTTGTCCATTAAACACACAAAATTTATTCATCCCTTTGCCAGTTATCAACTTATTGCCTCTCAACACTAAATCCATTCTTTTTACCCAGCTCTATGATATTGGAACTCAACCTTATAAACATTTCTCTTTTGCCCGCTGGCTCAATGTCAGTACAGTCTTCATCAATAGAGGGCACTGAAAGGACATTGTAAGGCCATTGCAAAATAGGGCGATTTCCTTTCATAATTTAGTGTACTATTTTTAGGCACATAGACAGTGGAGTGGTATGTAGGAGGCTTGGTACTAGTCATCTCAGTAGCCCTCAAAGACCAGCTCCAGCCTGCTAATGCCCTCCAGCAAGTCTCTTCACCCTCCAACAGGCCGTGGTTATGGACCAGTTTCTGGCCATGCCCTCTGGCAAGTTTCCTTAGTGCTGGCATGCTGTGTGATCTTATAGCAGCCATGTCCCTCCAAGTAGGTCTGAATCAGCCTTGAAGTGAGTAGTGGAGGGAGCTCTTCTAGGTTCTTTGTTCCTTCCTAAATTATTCTCCCTCACCCCTAGAAATAGTTGCTGCTTTTTTTTCTTCTAGTTTGTTAGTTAACCCCTTTTATAAGCTATCATTCTTTATATTAAATTTTCCTATTCAAGTTACTGGGATGGGGTCTGTCTCCTGATTGGACTGTGATATAGAATTGATACTGGAATGGTCTGGGGAGACAGACTCTCAGAGACAGGATTTGAGAATGAGTTTGGTCCTGTGTTTGCATCTGAGGGCAGTGCTGAGCTCCTTGCCAGTGGAATCCATGGCATAGAGCGACATCCCAGTTAATTAAATTATCACCTGTGATGAAGTGTTAAAGCAAATGCCTTGGGAGCCCAAGTGGCTGCAGCACTTACTGTTATGGCAGTAGCAATGACAAGGACTGCGGTGTGGAACCGACTTTCCCGAGTATACCGCAGCACTTATGGGAAGAAGAAAACAAGCACAGGATCATCATCTGAGAATCACAGAGCTTCCAAGGGCGGTCCTAATCTAACATTTTATTTCATATAACTAATATTGAACACAAATTTAACTGTGCAAGTGGCTAAATTACAGCAGCAGTTGAATTCACAGCCTTCACAAGTTTCTTATGTGAAAGTTAGAACATTGATTGAGAAATAATGAGACCTTGAAACTTGGAATGGGTAATCTGGTAGGATGCAAGCGAAGTTAAGATTCTAAAATCTCCAAGTCACTCTGAGCCTCCCTTTGCAATAGAAGCAGCTCAGTACTGTAATGACTAGCCTTCCTTGCTGGAAAACTCTATGATAACTTCATCTGGGGCAGATGCTTAGAAAGAGATGCTTATTCTCCTCAAGATGCACTATCACTTCTTGATGCTACTAAACCCACAACCTTGGTCAAATCTCACCATGTTTCAGGGACTCAGACACAAGTATGACCCAGGAGGAGATGGCTTATACTCTAAATAAATTACGAAACTGGTCTAATATATATGCTGGTAGAAACTGGGGGAATGTGTGTGGAAATCAGAACATGGAGAGTGGAATATAACTCTATATCAGACCAAGTTAATTTATATGGTACACTTACTAGAGATTCCAGATCTTGTATTTTAAATTAGGCAGCTGGAAGAGGCTCTGACATCTTGTTAGGTGATCAGCTGACTCTTGGACTCAGTAATGTCTCTGCTTAACGAGAGTGAGATGCCACAGTTTCCATGATCTGATATGGAGGAAGGAATCTGAAGGCTTAGGAAGATAGAAATGTTGATGCGTATTTATCATGTGCAACATGCATACCCATGCCTTCAACCACATTCCCTGAGAAGGCTCAGAAGACCCTCCCTTCACTAAGATTTTGAGAAATTAATTAGTGAAGGAGTACCTACATCCTTTCAAAGATCTGTAGTTACCTGCACTTATAGACTAGATATGGCTGTGGGGGATGATACACTGATTTCAATGGGATTAATGGATCTCAGAGTAACAAAAGCCAAGAGGCAGCATATAACTGCCTGACAACGTGAACACAATTACTATAAAGGGCAGCAGAAACAAAGATAATCAGAATGTTTTGGCCAATTGGGATCTCAAGTGGTGGTTAACTGATCATATGGTAATAAAAGAAATCACCTATTCAAATATCGCTAGATCTATGGCACCAGTCAACTATGACCTATGAGCCAAATCCAGCCCTCTACCTATTTTTATTAATAAAGTTTTATTGGAACACAGCAATGTCTATGGTTGCTTTCCTGCTACACCAGGAGAGTTGAGTAGTTGTGACAGAAACTGTTTGACCTACAAAGCTTAAATTTTTACCCTTTTGTCAGAAAAAATTTGCCAACCTGGATCTAAAACTTCTAGTTTTGTTGGTTAAAGATCTGGTTTGAGTCACTGCAATGGAGGCTCATGGCCTCTCATCCAGTTCCCAATCCTAAGCCAATTCACAGATCCAGAGATCCTTGGTTGAAGGGGTGACACTCTGCAGAATGGCCACGAGTATATACAGTAAACATTCCTCTAAGACTCCCCTGAAGATATCTATAGCCATTTACTAGAGTGGCTGGGTACTGGAGAAAAGGAAATACCCAGACTACTAAGGGATCAGTAGACATAGGCTCTGAATTGATGTTAATTCCTAAGAATCTGAAACACCACTGTGTCCCACCAGTCAGAGTGGGGACTCATGGTGTTTGGATGATAGATATATACCTCACAAAATCGTGTCTGATCAAAGAATTAATTTTACAGCAAAGGAAGTAGCAATAGGCTCATGCCCGTGGAATCTTCCCACAATACTCCAATACCCAGAAGCAGCTGGCTGAATTGAAAGGTAGAATGGCTTACTGAAAACTCAGTTACAGTATCAATTGTGAGACAGCATCCTGGAAAGATGGATGCAATCTTCTAACAGGCTGCAATATATGCCTTGAATCAGAGACCATTATATGGTGCTATCTCTCACACAGCCAGAATACATGTACCCTCTGAATCAGAGGGTGGAAGTGAGAGAAGCTCCTCTCACTGTTATACCTAAAAAAAAAACATTGGCATCCAGCAACCGTGAGCACTTCTGGTTTGGAGGTCTTAGTTCCCAATGAAAAAATGCTTCTATCAAAGGCACAATGATCCCATTGATTTGGAAAATGAGACTGCCACTTGGCTATTTGGGGTTCCTTACGCTGAACCAACAGGCAAGAAAAAAAAAGAGTTAATCTATAGGCTGGAGTGATTGATCACAGTTGCCAATGGGAAATTGAATTGTCCCTACACAGTGGGGAACAAAGAAGACTATTTCTGGAACCCAGAATACTTCCATGCCCAATGGTGAAGGTTAATTGAAAACTACAGCAAACAAACAAAAGAAAAAGTCAAGACTCTTGAAGAGTCAGACCCTTCAGAAATGACAGTCTGGGTCACCCAACCAGGATGAGAACCCTCAATTACTTAAGTTTCTAACTCAGGACAAAGAAAAAACTTAGTAAAGAAGGGAGAAATATCAGCTATGACTTTGTGACCAATTACAAGGATTGTATTAGTTTTGCATATTTTCTTTTTGTGTATAAACTTATTTGTAAATTGTGACGATTTTCTTCTCTCTAATTCTTTCCCTTATTATCTTACATACACAAGTTGTTGAAAATTAACTTTATAATTTAACCATTAAGTAACAAAATTTTCAATGGAACTGTGATTGAATTTGAAAGTACTGAATATAGTCAGCAATGGGTGTAATGTCTATTTTGAGTGTCTCCATTTTGGAGAAAGTGTGAGCACTTCTTCCCTGTACAAAGGACACCTAGAGCTTGTTGGGTGGAAACAGAGTTGTTTCATTGTTGTTTGGAAGTTCAAATATGTGTAGGAGAATACATACGGAAGCTGAGTTGTCAAAAAGGTGGACTGTGCCAGTTATCAACCTATCGCTTCTTTTTCTTTTTTTCTTTTTTTTTTTTTTGGCCTGGCCTTGTGATACTGGGATTGGACCCTGTAAACATTTCTCCTTTGCCAGATGGCTTGATGTTAGGATTTGTCATTAGATAAAATAGGTGATAGTGGAAGGACCCTAGGAGGCACTAGTTGAAGGAAGGGAATTGCTTCCAATATACTATTTCTTGGTGCCGCAGCCAGTGCTCTGGGATGCAAGACACTTGCTAGCACTCACCTACGTAGCCCTACGGACTGGCTCCCCCCGTACTCTCTGGCAGTTACTCTACTTCTACAGATTAGCTCTGACCCAAGCTTGTTACCCTCCGGCAGGTTTTGTCATCCCCACAGGCTACATGTTCCTGTAGCAGTCATACCATTCCCTCCTTGTTCTCGCTCCCTCAGCCCTGGAGGCAGAAGTTGCTTTCTGCAATTGCTACTTCCAAGTCCCTTAAAGTCCTCTTTTATCCCTTTACATAGTTAATCACCTAACTAGTTACCAAGACTTTGCACCAAACGCCCCCTATTCAAATTATTGGCGTGGTTTCTGTTCCTGATTGAACCTTGACCAATACACCACCCTTGTTCTTCCCTCTGCCTAAAACAATCTTCATCCAGATATACATGCTCAAATATAGCTGTGACTGACTGCTATGACTGTCTAGACTGTCCTTCCTTGTGGCTAAACTGAAGCCTCTGACACAGCGTCTACCTATTCTTTGAAACAAGATGACACAGACCCAACCACTGGGCACTATTGCCTATAACCAGGATGAACCCAGGGAAAGGAGATATGCAAGGTTTACTTGTGATATAAACTAGACCTTGAGTTTTGACTCCCAATAAACCTACCTGGGAATAGGATTACCACAACGCACAAGCCCTACAAATAGCATCAAGATTCTCTGAGAGCACCTGATTATACTCTCCATTTGTCCAAACAGTATTTACTGAGTCCCTACTATGTACCAAACACTGTTCAGGGCACTGGTATACAGCAACACTTGGCTCTGATTCAGCCCTGAAACTTTTCACAGTTCTAAAAGGTAACCCTTCTTCTACACAACTCCAAGCAGGCACTGGGTAAAACCTTATCTGAAGGGTGTGGCCTCCCCACAACCTCAGCTAAGTTTCAAAGTGAGGCCTCAGAGGCCTCTGCACACAGTTGTGCACAAAGATGCCCAGCCTGGGATGAGAGTTGAAGGTGGCATCTAGCAGCTCCAACTGCCAAGCTTTGTGCCTGGTGAGGACTGTGTGGCCCAGAAAGATCACATATTTATTTGTGTGTGCAAAAAAAGGTGCTGGGACCTCAGACCCCACTTTACTGAGACCAGTGCAGAACAAGATGGATCATTCAGGACAGTGAGAATCTTCCCAGGGCTGGCTAGGTGGAAGGGACAGAAGTGGCAGTCACCTCAGTCTCTGACACTCTCTGCTAAGACTTATGCAAGCCCCTTACACTGTGACTGGAACAGATGCTGGAAGAAAGCAAAGGAGAACTCTTTCCTGGAATGGAAGAAAAGTTGCCTCCCCAGATACATTAATGCTGAGACCACCCAGCCTCCACCGGCTCTTGTACTATTGTGGGGCCCCAGAAGTCAGTGTGTCAGTTTTCTATTGCTATGTAACAAATCTCCACACACTTAGCAGCTTAAAACAAACATGCATATAGTATCTCAGAGTTTCCATGGGTTAGGAGCCCAGGCACAGGTGCTCTACTCATGGTTTCACAAAACTGCAATCTAGGGGTAAGCTGGGCTACATTCTCATCTGGAGGCTGGACTGAGGAGGAATACACTTCAAAGCTCATTCAAGTTGTGGGTAGAATTTAATTATTTGCAGTTGTATGACCGAGGACCCCATTTTCTGCTGGCAGTCAGCTGGGGGCCACTCTCAGCTCTAAGACTCTGCCTGTGATTCCTTGCTGTGCATGCCTCTTCAAAGCCAGCAAGGGAAAGTCTTGTTCTAACCTGCTTAAATGGAGTTATATATAATATGACATAGTCACAGGAGTAAATCTTTCGGTTAGAAGTAAGTCACTCTTCCTGCCTGCATTCATAAGGGAGGGATTATACAAGGATGTGGATGCCAGGAGGCAGAAAATCATTGGGGGCCACCTTGAGATCTGTCTGCCACAGTCAGCCTCAGGAAAATTCCAACTACATCCAACTAAGTTATTTGGGAACATCATGCTTGCTTGAACAAGACAGTCTGTACCCATAAAGGTGGGGCTCCTGGCACTGCCCTCTGTTCCGCATGTTACACCAGGCACCTGGAGGGAGCCCAAGCCTCAGGCACAGGATGGTCACTCAAATTACTTTGGGAAGGGGGGTGACTGCCTAGCACAGGGTGAGGTAACTAGCCATACCTTCCTTGTAACAGACTCACTCTGATCCCCATCTTTGCCTCCCCCCAGATATGAAGATCTCTAGCCATATCTGGTCAAACCACCTTGTGTTAGCAGACAACAGGACTCAGCAGGGGTCCCAAAGTATGGCTAATAAGTAACCTATGTGTAGACTTGAGCTGGGGTTCAACATAACTCAAGATAGACAGGTCAGGTCTTGGAGTGAGGCAAGATTCTGGACACAGAGAAACCCAGTGCACTGCTTCCACCAAACCTCATTTCTACCTTAACCACATTCATCCTCTGGGATTCATCCAGATTTATTCAGTCCTCACTGGAGACTGAAGTGAAGTGGCAAGACTGGGCCTGCACCTAGGGGCTCGGGGAACCTACACTGCCATTCCAGCTAAGAATTTTCCTGTGGAGAAGAACGACCTTCTCTGTATTTACAACCCAAACTGGGGAGGCCAGAGCACAAGTCAATCAATCTCCCCTGAATCTTTAAAGCCCTTAGTTCTAAGACTGTGACAATTCTTCCTGATTTGAAGATGCTGGAAGAATGAAGTAGCAAGCTCAGTGCCACAGGATTCTGGGGAGGACCAAATTAGATAGCACATTTGAGAAAACTCTGAAATGTTATTAAGTGTGTACCACCCATTCCGAGTTAGACTACCTGAGCCTGGTTGTAGAGGAAGGAAACAGAACAACCAAGGTTTATTTCATGAAGGACTAAAGCAAAGAAAGTTAGCAAGAGGAAGCCCCACCCCAGACACAATATTTAAAGGCACACAAACTTCCTAGTGTAAGGGAGGAAAGACTCTCAGTAAAAGCTTCCAAAATTAGTCAAGCCAAAACTTAGCACTGGCAAGCCCTTTCAACAGGTAATGATGGATGCTGTATATGAAGAAACCTGAGCAGAAGAGGACGATCATGAAGGATAAGGTGATGAGGGTGTAGATGGACATTCGCTTCTCCATAGTACCCCTGATCAGGCAGAAATAGGGCCCAGGGCAGCTCTCAGTGCTGCAGTGAATGATGGTTTGGTTTACCAGGGGCAGGTGTTGGCACATGAGAAGGAATAAAAACACACACTGTGCACCAACCTGCAGGAGGAAGTAAAGAAGGTACAAAAGCAAAAGCATCTTCTCTTGGTGGAAGTTCAGAATGGACTTCTTTGGGGAAGGGACATGTTCCTGGATTCCCACCATGGAGCCCTCCTCCATTTCACTTGCCACTGACTCCACAGACTTGGCTTTGATCTGCTTGTGCCGAATCTGAGCCATGAAGAATTCCATGAGGAAGAAGAGGGCCAAGAAAATAAAGAAAAAGAAGTACCAAGTTCCCACTACAGGACTGCTAAAACGTTTTTCAAAACACTCAATCAAACAAGGATTGGTGATGTTGCCATGGCACCAGAAATCTTCATGGATGGAGGCCCAGGGCATGCGGACCACGTACACCACCACTCCGTACACGGCAATGAAGCCAAACCACAGCTGCCGCCCAATGTAGTAGCCGGATTTGTCACCAGCCACTGAGTGTAGCACAGGGATCAGTCCAGCTACTGCTGCTGCAGCCATCTCTTCAGACTCTCACCGCACCACGGAATCCGAGACCAGGAGAACTCCCTACAGCACCTCAGGAAAGGCATGAACAGAAAGAGAAGAACACAGGGTCAGAACGTGAGAGCAGGTGCCAAGAACCCTGAGTACTTCCAAGGGATTGATAGGCTCGGGTTTTAGATTCGCCACCAGCAGTTAGTTTCGTATCTTTATACACATACAGTATTTTTACCCCCATGCTGTGGTTATTCCTCTCTCCACCTTTCAGCCTATAAAAAAGGCTGCGCACTCAGGACATGCCCAAATGCACTACAATTATATATCTCACCTCTCATACTAGATTATCAGCATCCCGAGGTCAGGAATCAAACCTTATTACATTTACAATACCCGTATCATCCAGTATAGATGATTACATGTAAGGACCTAAGTAAACTTGATAGATGAATAAAGGAAGGGTGGAACAAATCAATGAATTTAACGATTCAGGTGTGTCTGGCTGTTCTAGAAGCCCTATGGCAATCTCTACACTTTGTATCTTGCCAGGAGATGTCCTAAGACTACAGAGAAAAGGAATAGAAAGAACAGTTCTTTTCTTTCTTGCACATGACCTCTGTTCCATCCACAACTCTTTAGAGGGTACCTATCACCATACTTTATTTATAATAATTATAATAATAATAAACAGTACTAACATAAATAATAAATAATACAAACAACAATAACAGTAATGATGATTTAAAAAAACCACTGATCACTTCTTGACTGCTTATATATGGCAAGCCCTGTGCCAGTCGTTTAGATATATTACCTTCACAGAAGGGTCAAACATTGTAAATATTTTTATTAGCTTGATTTTGGTAATTGTCAGTGCTTGTCTTCTCTTACATATGTTCTTGCACATGACAGTGACCAATCATTTAACTTAAAGTTTAGAGTATTTAACAAAATTGGGTTTTTTATTGTAATGAAATATACAATAAGACAAAATCTATCATTTATGACCATTTTTAAGCATATGCTTCTGTGGCATTAAGTACATTTGCACTGTTGTGCGACCATCACCACCATCCACCCCTAGGCCTTTTTCATCTTCCTAAACTAAAGTTCTGTCCCTAAACAATAACTCCTCGTTGCCCCCCACCCTCTCCCTCTCCCTGGAAACCAGCACTCTACTTTCTTTTTTTTTTTTTTTTTAAAGATTTTATTTATTTATTCGACAGAGATAGAGACAGCCAGCGAGAGAGGGAACACAAGCAGGGGGAGTGGGAGAGGAAGAAGCAGGCTCCTAGCAGAGAAGCCTGACATGGGGCTCGATCCCATAACGCGGGGATCACGCCCTGAGCCGAAGGCAGACGCTTAACCGCTGTGCCACCCAGGCGCCCCAGCACTCTACTTTCTGTCTCTATGAGTTTGAATACTCTGAGAACCTCCTCTAAGAGAAACCATATTTATCCATTTGTGTCTGGCTTATTTCACTTAGCATAATGTCTTCAAGTCTTGTCCATGTTGTAGCCTGTGTCAAGTTGTCCTTCCTTTTAATGGCTGAATAATACTCCACTGTATGGATAAACTACACGTTTATATATTCATTCATTGATGGACATTTGGGTTATTTCCACTTTTTGGCTGTTGTGAATAAAGCGACTATGACTGTGGGTTTACAGATATGTTTGAGTTGCCACAATCACTTCTTGTGAGTATATATCGAGAAGCAGAATTGCTGAATAACATGGTAAATCTATGTTTAACTTTTTTGAGGAATGACCACAATGTTCTTCTTGGCTGTTGTGCCATCTACATGCCTACCAGAAATACATAAGTGTTTCAGTTTCCCCACATCTTTGCCAATGCTTTTTATTTTCTGAGGGTTTTTAAATGCTTTGGGGGGCACCTGGGTGACTCAGTTATTTAAGTGTCCAACTCTTGATTTCTGCTCAGGTCATGATCTCAGGGTCATGAGATGGAGCAGGGTGTCAGGCTCTGCACTGAGGGCGGAGCCTGCTTGAGATTCTCTCTCTCTCCCTCTCCTTCTGCCCCTCTTCCACACTCACTCTCTCTCTCAGCAAATAAATAAATAAATAAATAATAAAAATTTTAAAATACTTAGGATTTTTATTGAAAAGTTGTCAAAGCTAGTGCTGAAAAGTCTCCTTCAAAGGTGCCTGAGGCTCAGTAATATTTCTAAGTTACTCCCAAGTATCAGGTCACATTGTTCATTCAGTATCGTTCAAAAGCCCATACATAGGAATCATGAGAGGCAGGCTGCCGAGAATGCTGATGGATGCAGGACTACCCAGTCAGCCTACCAAGGGCTGTGGCTGATCAAGGAGAAGAGCCATAGGGGTAGATGGGACAGTGGAAAAACAATACATGTACTGGGCATTGACTGCATGCTAGGCACTCTGCTAGAAGTGGACAGTTAGGCAGTTTGTTATCTCATGTATTCCTTAGAACAGCCTTATGAGATAAATATTCTCAATTTCCAGACAAGAAAGCTGAGATTTAGAATGCTTAAATAACTCCTCCATGGTTATTATACAGCCAAGCACACGGAGGTGCCAGGGTTAGAAACCAGAGTGTCTAACTCGGCAGCCTGAACTTTGGACTTCACCTGCTCCACAAGGGCATGGCCCAGAGGTGACAGGGAAGAAAGGAGGAAGACCATGGTGGGTCCCCGAACTCTCACCTGCCAACTCTCGTGGGAAATAAAACAGTTGGTGTCCAGACCCACAGATCCTTGCTTTTCTTCCTTCGGAGACAGCTTTGTGGCCAAATCCCAGTCAGCTCAAATTAAAGCATCCAATCTCCAGGAACATGTGATGACTGGGGGCTAAAAGCACAGGCTCTCACTCCAGCAGCTGGAGGAGTGGATCCTGTCTGGACCATCTGTCCAGGTGTCTTAGGCCTGCTTCTGCTGCCACAGATCTGAAACCCTGTTTCTTCTGTTCTGTCCCATTAAAACCTGGTGCTCAACGGGAAACCTCTCCTTCCTCACCAACTGCTCTACTCCTTAGAATCTCCCAGCTGGTTGCCCCATTGGCTATGCCACCTGCCTGTCTTCACGGCCTCTACGAATCAACACTCTCAGAAAAGCAGGTGTAAAAGGACGTTCAGATCAAGTCTCCTGTAGTGTAGAAGGGAGAGTTTGTATGGGATCAGGAGCCAGGGCCCTGGTGATACTCGTGCCATGATCTGTCCTTTGCCTTCTGTCTGTTCTTGGATTCAGATACCCAATAGTCTATCAGCAGATTCAACAAGGAGTATCTGATGCTTTTCCCATCCTTCTCAAATCCCCAATCCCACTCTCCTAAACTCTCATCTTATTTAAATTGAAAAAAAAAAAAAAAACCAGAAATTGCCAGCCAGGAAACTCCCTCATTTTCCACTGAGTCCCAGATACCATCTCTGGACCTTCCAAGGGACCCTACTCAGGAGTTAGACTCTCTCCCCGAGTCCTCGATTTCTGCCTCGCTACAGAATCTTCCCACCAGCATCCGGTTGCCCCTACCTAGCTTAACACTCTACTCTTCCTCCCAGCCAGGTTCCTGGAAAGGGCTGGCCCTCCTCCAGCTATGCCATCTCCACCTCCCCACCTCCATCCACCAACAGCCCCTCCTGGGTGGAGAAGTCAGGATCTCCGTCCCCATTAGAAGAATGATGAGCTTGCTTTAAGTCAAGCAATGAGAATAACTGCTTCACTGTTTTCTCTTTGCCTTGCCTGCAATCTCAGAGCTACATGTTCAATTACAGTAATTCTATTAGACTAAGTTCATGGCATATTTATTTTCCTTTCCTGATAATTATAATTTTATGCTTTGATACCATAGGTCATATTGTAAATTACCACAAATCCTTCAGAGCAAAAATTATAAATAGACAAGAAAAAAAATACCTGGATCAATTTGGGTTTGATTCAAAGAGCAATTTCACAGGAATTATTATGTAAATTATTAAAAATATGGAAAAAATAGTATGCAGTCATTTAGCTCCAAATCTTCAGTGCCTGACATAAAGTAGATCTCAATAAATGCTTGTTGAATGTGTGAATAAAAATACAATGCTAAGAGAGGGAAAAACTGCAAAATGTTATGTGCTCAGTAAACACAACATTGTTTCATTATGTATGCCTATCATGAACTAATAAACAACGTATAGATAAGTGGAAATAGAGAAAGCATTGGAAAGGTGGATTTGTAGGTGGATTTCTTTTTTTTTTATTTATTTTAATATTATGACAATGAATACAAACTGGAGTGGATGTACTAGAATGTTCTGTAATACAATTATATGTTCTGGTTTTTTGTTTTTGTTTTTGTTTTGTTTTTTTAAAGATTTTATTTATTTATTTGACAGAGATAGAGACAGCCAGCAAGAGAGGGAACACAAGCAGGGGGAGTGGGAGAGGAAGAAGCAGGCTCATAGCAGAGGAGCCTGATGTGGGGCTCGATCACACAACGCCGGGATCACGCCCTGAGCCGAAGGCAGACGCTTAACTGCTGTGCCACCCAGGCCCCCCTTGTTTTTGCTTTTGTTTTAAGATTTTATTTATTTATTTGACAGAGAGAGAGTGCACAAGCAGGCTGAGCAGCAGGTAGAGGGAGAGGGAGTAGCAGGCTCCCCACTGAGCAAGGAGCCCGACGTGCTGCTCAATCCCATGACCCTGGGATCATGACCTGAGCCGAAGGCAGATGCTTAACCTACTGAGCCACCCAGGCGCCCCTGTTCTGGTTTTTAATTTGGTAGAAGATGAGGTTTTGGATGGCTCTTGATGCAAATCAACCCATTTCAAAATTCGGTAACTTAAAACAGCAATGGCTTATTTATTCCTAAAAATTCTGTGGGTCAAATGTCTGGGCAGGTCCTGGTTGGCTGGTTCTTCTGTTCCAGCTGGGGTCAACTGGGGTGTCCATGAAGTTGTGGTCAAACAGTGGCTAGGCTGAGCTGGAAGGTCTAAGAAGCTTCACTCTCGTATCACATGTTCAGCTCCTCAACATGGCCTCTCTCATTGCACATGCTAGCTACCTCATCACTCAGTATTTTATCTCTAGCTTCTTTACTGCATGGCAGCTGGCTCTTCCAGAGAGCAAAAAAGCAGAAACAACACTGCATCTTGGAGGCTAGCCTCAAAAACCACACAATGTCACTTCGGCCATCTTGGATTCAATGAGGGGGAAATAGACCCCACCTCCTGACAAGAGGGTCTCATTGAAGAAATAATGCAAGATGGGAGATACAGTTGTGGTCATCTTTGGAGAACAGTCGGCCACTGGGTGCTTGAACAACGTTTCATTCCCAAAGTTGCAAAGAAACCTCTTTTAAGGTACCCTGCCTGGTGAAATAGACTCTAAGGATAGCGGTAAATAAGACCTTGAGTGTTCATGGTAATCATCTCAATTGAAATGAACGAAGAAATGAGCAGCAGCAGTCTTGAGCAGACCAGAGGGTAACCTGAGGCACATCCAGAAACCAGGAGCCTGGCTATGCAGGGACCCTTTACAAGGGCTGTGAACCTGGTCTGCCCACCATGGGCTCCTGAATCTTGACTACAGTTCCCAGCAGGGGCCCCTTCTGATTCATTCCCTCTCTCTCTGTCTCTCTCTCTTTCTCCAGCATCACCTAGAGATTTTATTTTTCTCATTTGAAATTTTATTTAAAAAATTTTTAGTGAAGCTTTTTTATTATGGCAAAATATACATAACATAAAATTTACCATTTTAACCATTTTTAAGTGTGCAGTTTACTGGCATTAAATACATTTACAATGCTATTTACAAAACCATCACCACCATCCATCTCCAGAACTTTTTTATCTTCCCAGACTGAAACTCTGTACCCTTTAAACACTAACTCCTCTTTCCTCTCCCCTCTGAGTCCTTGGCAACTGCCATTCAACTTTCTGTCTCTATAAATTTGACTAGTCAAAAGACTTCATATAAGAGAATTATACCATATTTGTCCTTTTGTTCCTGGCTTATTTCACTTAGCATAACATCCTTAAGGTTCATCCATGTTGTAGTATGTGTCAGAATTTTTCTTTTTAAAGGCTGAATAATATTCCATTGTGTGGCTATACACATTTTGCTTATCCATTCATCCATCAGTGAACAGTGAGGTTGTTTCCACCTTTTGGCTCTTGTGAATAATACTGCTATGAACATAGGTATACAAATATCAAAAATGGGGGCGCCTGGGTGGCACAGCGGTTAAGCGTCTGCCTTCCGCTCAGGGCGTGATCCCGGCGTTATGGGATCGAGCCCCACGTCAGGCTCCTCTGCTGTGAGCCTGCTTCTTCCTCTCCCGCTCCCCCTGCTTGTGTTCCCTCTCTCGCTGGCTGTCTCTATCTCTGTCAAATAAATAAATAAAATCTTTAAAAAAAAAAAACAAATATCAAAAATGGTTTTTAAAAGATAAGTAGTTAATTCAACTAGTATTTATTGAGCATCTACTATGTGCCAGATGCAATGCTAGGTGCTGGGACTACAACAATAAATAAGACCATCTACATATTCAGCCACCTCCTAGAACTTACAGCTTGAAGGGAGAAATAAAGACAGCTAAGGAGATTTCAGCATGGGGAGATAGCGGTTAGGACAGAAAGAATGTGAGGACATGGGCTGGGTACCCAGGCTAATCTTCTAATAAAGGTTTTCTGGCTTGTATCACTTTGAACCTGAAATCTGAAAAATGAGTCTAGTTATAAGGGTGGAGGGAGCAGACAAGTGTAGACAGCAGAGCAGTTTGGGCAGTAACCCAGAGGCATCTGGGTCAGAGAATGAGAAAGTGGGGTTGGTAGGCAATAAGGCTGGAGAGCCAGGTAAGAGCCAGAAGATATGATGGAGGCCCTTGGAAGACTGGCATGAAGCTTGGATTTATCCTAAAAGTAATAGGAAGTCATCGAAATATTTCAAGTAGAGACCTAGTATACACTTTATACCAACAGCCTGTCTGGGTGTGAAAGTGGGAGGGGCAGAGTAGCAGCAAGAGAACAGAGGAAGCCACTGTGAGTATCTAATCCATCAAGAGTGGAGGCCTGGACTAATAGAGTTGGGGAATGTAGATCAGAGACAGCTGGTAACCAACAGAATGTAGGAAGTGGAGGAGAAGGTGGCGTCAAGAAAAAAGAACCATAGGTAGTCATTAAACAGACCATTTAAGCACATAGATAAGTGTAGCAAAATATTGATAATCTAGTGTAGGGGTGTGGTCTTGACTTTTATTTCTTCTTCCCCAAGGATCTGGGGGCTTCTTTGTCTCACTCTGCTCAGGCCTTCTTTATTTAGCAGTCAGATTTACTGGAACCTGCTTGACCTTTTATGTGACCCACATCAAAAAAGCATAATCTATGCCCTGCCACTCTCAAAAACAGTCTGTTCTAGACTGAGTTGTGTTCCCACCCAAATTCATATGTTGACACTCTAATCCCCAGTGTCACTGTTTTTGGAGATGGGGCCCATAAGAAGGTAATAAAGGTTAAATAAGGTCATAAGGATGAGATCTTAAACTGATAGGACTGGTGTCCTTATAAGAAGAGGAAGAGACACCAGCAATTTCTCTCTCTCTCTCTCTTTCTGCACCCTCACAGAGATGAGGCCATGTGAGGATACAGCAAGAAAGCAGCCATATATACGCTGCGAAGAGAGGCCTCTTCAGAAGCCAACCCAGCCAACACCTTGATCTTGGACATCTGGCCTCAATAACTGTGAGAAAATAAATTTCTGTTGTTTCAGCCCCCCAGTGGTATTGATTATGGCAGCTCTAGTGGATTAACACAGTCTCAAGAGGGAGGAATGGCCATCCCCATCTATAGAGGAAGAAACTGAGGCTGGGAGAATTGTGTTTGGCTACGACCCCATGGATAGTAAGCAGCTCATCTCAGCATCCAGTGCAGCCTTCCTTATTGGAAGCCTTTGTGTTTGCAGAGAATTGTCTGGGCTGCCCCAGAAGTAACAAGCCTTTAATAGACTCTTTCTAAAATCACAGCTAATGTCCTTCCTCAGCCTTCTGCGCAGACCCATAGAATGATGGAACTTCAGGGCCTACACTGAAAAATTACCCCAGACAGGCATGCCAGGCTCAGAAACACAGAGACCTGCTGCCCAGCTCCATCCTCCTCCACTAGTGAGGGGGGGTTAGGTTGGCTAAAAGCTTTTCAGCAGAAGAGCTACTTCCTGACTGCCTGTGATTTCACATAAGACTCCGCCAGCACTTCACTACCTTCTGGAACTGCACAGTTGCCACTGTAAAGAGGAGCCTTTTCTGATTTAATTGTTTCTCCTACCTTTGTGTAGGCTACCTAAGCTTCTAATAGCCTTGTATAAAGTATTGGTGGACACGGTCCCTACTGAAGCAATTTCTGAAGCTGTAGCTTGAACCAGATGAAATTGTGATTATATAGGTCAAAAATGATCAAATACCAGTAATTTCATACATACAGCTGGCCCTCATTCCACCCTCTCCCCCATTTGCTAACTTCTGGGTGCTCAGTACTCATGCCGCCCTCTGACACCTGGGTCCCTAACTTCTTCCTACCACCTTCCCCGGTGGTGGCCCATCTCTGGGTGGAGACAGAGCCTGGGAGAGAAGTCTACAAGGGAAACAAGACGGAATGGTCAAGGAGGTAGAAGGCGAGCCACAGAAACCAGGGGGTAGAGAATTGAAGAGGCCCTGGCCTGGCACATTCTTCTTTCCCTGAGGCTGCTCTGACCACAGAATTTCTGGAGTGCGTCCACGAGGATCAAGGAAGGCACAGAGAGCCAAAACAATGTCAGCACTGCCAGCCCTGGCCTCATGAGTGGCCTTTGCACAGCCTAGGTGCTGGTTTCATAATAAAATGAAACCACCATGTCATCGTTCTCATCAAAGCCAGCCAGACTTGGTAGCCAGCAGATCCCATGTGCCAGATGGTGGCAGGATTTTGTCTGAAAGACCTGTGGTTCAAGACGGGAACAAGATAAGTTCAACATAAGCAAAAGGCTCCCACACCCTGTTACCTTTTCAGGCCTTCAGCTGTGGGCTCTGTAGGGATATCCCACTCTGGGCTGGACTAGACCCAGAGGTTTAGACGAGCTGAATTTTCAGGGGTACGGTAGGGCTGTGGTTCAAGTCAATCTTGGCTGGAGTGCGGCTTGCTGATTCAGAGCAGGAGCTAGGTGCAAGGGCTCTCAACACAGGTACCCTCCACATTTGGGGTGGAGCTTTCCATGAATTGGTCAGTTGGTTAGCATCCCTGGCCTGGGTGAACTAAATGCAAGTAGCACTCTGGGCATCGGGACAACCTACAAGCCCAGGGCTGGGAGCTGAAGGCAGCTTCTGGTGCAGATGGCCTCTAAATTTAAGAGGGGTTTTCCCATAGAACTGCCTGGCCCTCTCACAATCCAGTCTTTAACTGGATTGCGCCTTCCTTGCTCAGACTGATCTGGTGCTCACAGCTAGGAAAGAAGGGGCAGGTGAGCTTGCAAGGAATTTAGAAGGAAAATGGAAGGAGTGGGGAGTGTTCAGCCCAGCTCTAGGAAAAGCGACTGCTTAGTAGTGAAACTGATGACGAGTAGGAGGAAATGGAGACAGCGGGTCAAACCCAACACCTGCAGCCAATGCAACAACATATTTTTTATGAAAAAGAGAAAGCTGGGAGGGGTCCATCTGCATCCATAGGGCCCCCAGCAAAGACTTGCAAAAGCACAAAGATTTGTGTGCTGCTAGGTGTAAGGCCCTAGCCCCAGGACAGCCAAGAGTTGGGAAGCCCACGTCAAGGTACAAATAAAGCAGACTGAGAGTGAGGAAGCAATGTCCCTTAAGCTCCAGGTATGAGAACTCAGGTGTTCCAGGTGATGTCCATCATCTCAGGAACAGGTCTTTGATCAGAGTAAGGATGTCAGGACACCTCCTCACTCCCTTATTCCAGAGGTCAGAGCGCATGAACCTGAGCAAAGTAAGGAGCGACTGGCACAGAAGCAGACCAGTTGAAAGAGACAGAAGCTGGAAGCTGAGGGAGGTGTTGCCAGTTTGCAGTGTCAGTGCAAAGGCCCACCCTGTGTGCAGTAAGGAAACCGCCCTGGAAACCCTCAGTAGCCCCACCCATCTGAGGTGGTTAACACTCACCAAACCACCTCCTGGAAGACACAAAAAACAGAGGGTTTGTAACACTAGTTCACATTAGGACTTTGTTCTCTTTTCTGTGGCACCCCTAGAGCCTAGAGGAGCTGAATAAGTAAGTAATAAGTAGTAACCCACTTTGGCCAAAAGAGGTGTTTAAGATGATGTATTTCACACTGCCCTAGTTTGAATTAAATAAAGTCATGCCACACATTGCCCCAGAAATAAATGAGATCTCCAAGATCCGCGACTATGATAGGAATGTGTACTCTGACAAACGGATGGCCCAGACAATAAGCCCAGTGGTCTCTGAAACAGCAGCCAGGACGAGGTCACAACCCAAATATCTACAGAAATTCCAGGGCCATCACAATGGGGATGACAGAGTGCTCAGGAGCCAAGAAGACCAGAGTTGGATCATCAAAGGGAATTCCTTATCTGATAGGAGCTATGGTGAAACCAGAGAACAAACTACCTCAAATTTAAGAACAGTTCTGCACTTGTCTAATAAGGACACCCCCCCCCTCGAGCCACTGAAATATTCAGGCAGATCATGTCACCTGGAGGACTTGTAGTTTATAAGGAGTCAGACATTGAAGGCATGTCGCCATGCTGGTCTGGGCATGAGATCATGATCCAGCACCTAAAGATGAAGCAGTGACCATGCCAGGACACATCCTGAATGTTGTTCTACCCCTCATAATGCACCCACAAAGTCAGGACCCAAATAGGTCTTCATCTGACCCATGAATAGTGTACAGGTCTTATAGCTACATAGTAGTTGTGAGCCCAATGTACTAGAACTGCATGGTGTAGCTACAAGCAATGTGGCCTAACGAGGAGAGACCATCGTCATGGCATGGTATGTTTGAGTGGATACTGCTGCTGCAGCGATGGAGGTCCTTGCCAACAAACAAGGGCTGGCATGTGGGAGAACCGCAACTGTTACTCTGATGAAGGAACTCATGTCACTACCCCTGGCTTGATGTGCAGGGCTGACCCTCCTTCAGGACACAGCCCAGACTTTCTCTCCATCATAGCATCTATAGGAGGCAGGGGAAGTAAATAAAAGATGGCACAGAAATAAGTCAAGCAGAGAAAGACAATTATCATATGGTTTCACTCATTTATGGAACATAAGAAGTAGGAAGATCGGTAGGAGAAGGAAGGGAAGAATGAAGGGGGGGTAAACAGAAGGGGGAATGAACCATGAAAGACTGTGGACTCTGGGAAACAAACTGAGGGCTTCAGAGCAGAGGGGGGTAGGAGATTGGGATAGGCTGGTGATGGGTATTAAGGAGGGCACATATTACATGGTGCACTGGGTGTTATACGCAAGTAATGAATCATGGAACTTTACATCAAACACTAGGGATGTACTGTATGGTGACTAACATAATATAATAAAAATATTATGAAAAAAAAAGATGGCACAGACCACCACAGAAGCAAATACACACCACACCCCCAATCTAAGCCCAAAGACATGCTTTCTATCAAAACAGGAACATATAAGAACCACCAACAGGAAATTAGTAATCTCTCCCAACTTGTTTGCTCTTCTATGATGTACCCACCTCACAGGGTGCTGTAAGGATTAAATGGCATGCCTGGGGGAGCCATGCCCGGCCCGGTGCTTGGTCTGTGCTCAGCAAACTTGGTTTACTCCCATCTGCTCTTACCCAGGCTCCAGGTTTCCTGAACTTGTCTGTAAAGCTGCTCCATACAAACCCAGAACTACAGCCCATGAGCAGTGGGGCAAAGTGTACAGAGACACAGGTCTATGGCAGGTGGAGGAAAGGGATGGCAGCCACCCCAGTTCCACTCAACATGGTACCCCTTCAAGCCACCTCCCAAGTCTTTGCTTTTCTGTGATTTTAAGATCTCATAAATTAAGTCTGCCCTGTGGGAGCTCCACAGCCCCAGCACCCACATTCTTTTGGGATCTGACTTCTGTCCTCACAATCCCCCTAGGGCTTCATTCTCCAAGGTCACGAGGAACCCCTAAAACTCTCAGTCCCGTGGACTTTCTGAGTCTAGTGCCCCATGCGGAGCTTGACGGGGAGCTCAAGAAATCTTTGTAAATTAAAATGTCTCTCTTCTCTGGCAATCACCACCTCAACCAGGTGACCAAACTTAGTATTGGTAATAGTAGTGATGCAGCCCTGGGACGACGGAGCAACATGAACTGTACACTTTGAATAAGTGAATTGTATGGCCTGTGAATACCTTAATAAAGCTACTACAAAGTAAATAAAAAATAACAGTGGGAACAACCTGACCTTATTGGATCTCCTGATGTGATGTCATATGAAATACACAGCATCGCCTGGGGGATATTCTGGCCAAAAAGATTTAAACCAAATCAAGCCAAGCCTTTTGATCTCACTTCCAGTTTACAGAAACTGTAGAGAATAGAAAAAATCATGGAGGGCGCCTGGGTGGCTCAGCAGCTAAGCGTGTCTGCCTTTGGCTAGGTCGTGATCTCAGGGTCCTGGGATCAGGTCTTGCATCGGGATCCCCGCTCAGCGGAAAGTCTGCTTCTCCCTCTGCTTGTGTGCCCCCCCCAACTTGTGCTTTCTCTGTCTCTCAAATAAATAAATAAAAGCTTAAAAAAATAAATAAATAAAAATCATGCTAAGATATACTACAAAGAAGTTGTCAGACAAATATAAAAATGTGGAATATTCAATGTCATTTTTTAAAAGGTGAGGAACTGTTCTAGATGTAAAGAGATAATCAGCCACACGCAATGTATGAAACTTGAATGAACCGTGGTTTTAAAAAAGCCTTTAAAAAAGGAAAAAATCTGAGAAAAATCATGAGCCTATAATGATACTGCAGAAGGGGAAAAGCATAAAGTGCCCTAGGAGAAGATTTCAACTCATGCAAAGGATCATTCTGTAAAGTATATTAATGATTATTGTGTTATTCTCTTTCTTATCACCTTAGTATTAATATTAATTGTATTGTGCTGACATTGTTTATTATGTCAAGAAATAACTAAAGCATTTATTTGTTTAAAAAGATCAAGCTTTGGGGCTCCTGGCTGGCTCAGTCAGTGGCACACACTACTCTTGATCTCAGGGTTGTGAGTTCAAGCCCCACTGTTGGGTGTAGAGAACAGGTAAAAAAAATTTTTTTAATTTAATAAAATAAAGAAAAAGATCAAAGTTTACAGTTAGAAGGGTAACTGACCCCATTGATCATTGGGGAAATATCTATAAATGACTTTAAAATGAAAGTTGATAAAAGAAAGAGAAATATTAGAAGGGTGTGGAATCCAATCAAGCAGCAGAGTAATTAGTTACAATCTGGATGCAGGGTTCATTACCCCATCAACTCAAATCAGGAGCACAGAAGCTAGGAAAGAGATTCTGTCATAAAGTGGATGGACAGTCCAGGTTTCAGAGGGAAAACACTGGCCTGAAAAGGCCTATAGCAAATAAGAAGGATTCCAGCTTAAATAACTATTTGCTTTTGCTGCATTAAGAAACACCCAAACTTAGTGACTTAAACTCTCTTTTATAATTTCTCTTCACTCTGTGGGTCAATTGAACAGTTCCTCTGGTCTTGTTTGGTTCCAGCTGCTGCTGATGGTCAGGCTGAATGGTCAAGGTCAGGTGGTTGGAAGGTTGATTGGTCTGTTAGTCTCTGCTCCACATGGTCTCTCATCTTCCACTAGATCAGCCTGGGCTTCCTCGTGTGGGAGTCTAAGGATTCCAAATCCAGTAAGAGGGAGCAAGCCGTGGTGTGTTACATACACTATCGTCCCATTGGTCAAAGCAATTCCAGTGACCACACTCAGAGTAAGTGTAAGAGGATTACTCAAGAAGGTATGAACAGGGGCGCCTGGGTGGCACGGCGGTTAAGCGTCTGCCTTCGGCTCAGGGCGTGATCCCAGTGTTATGGGATCAAGCCCCACATTGGGCTTCTCCACTGGGAGCCTGCTTCTTCCTCTCCCACTCCCCCTGCTTGTGTTCCCTCTCTCGCTAGCTGTCTCTATCTCTGTTGAATAAATAAGTAAAATCTTTAAAAAAAAAAAAAAAAAGAAGGTATGAACAAAACAGGATATGAACCATTACTGCAATAACTTCCTAGAGTTTGTTAACAATTAGATTTGCAAGTGTTGCTTAAACGCTTAGAAATGCTTTGTTTGTTAAATTTATAAGTCTACTTGGTAGCATTAGAAATGTTTGGGAGAGGCCGACATATAAAATTTGTGATATGGTTTGAAATGTCTAAGAAAATGTAATTAATCAAGTTTTGAGTAGTGTTAAATGTTTAAAGACAATTTAATCTTAAATTTATGAGTTAACTGCACATGAATCAAAGAACAAGTAAAAGTGATTGTTCTTATTTTAAATGAATATTACTAGATTAATAAATGTACTAGCAAGATTTGTAAGTTTAATTTAAAAACTTAAGGAAAACTGGGACTAAAATTTCATAACTCAGTGTAAGCGAGTAATAATTAAAACACCAATATTATAAATAATTTTTCTACACACAAAAACCTCTCTCAGGCTTTAAGAAACCTCAGTGAACACATTTATTCACTAGTTTATTCAAAATATATTATTGATCATCTGTTCTGAGATAGGTGCCTTCTAGACACAGGTGGAAAATGACTCCCCGACCTTCCTTCATTAAGACTATACACTAGCAGAAAATACAGGCAGATAATAGAGAGACAAATACCAGTCAATCAGAGACTATTTCCTTATCTTCTGACTCTATCTCATCTTCCTCATGGCAAAAACCATTCTGTCCCTTCTCTGATCATCCAGGAATAGGAGCAGTGGTGTTTTCTCTCTCCTCCAGCTATCCAAGATGCCGAAAGGAAAGAAGGCAAAGGGGAAGGAGGGGGCCCCAGCACCTGCTGCTGTGAAGAAGAGAGGGCCAAGAAGGTGGTCAATGTCGTGTTTGAGAAAAGGCCCAAGAATTCTGGCACTGGACAGCACATCCAGCCCAAAAGGGACCTCGCCCGCTTTGTCAAATGCCCCTGCCACATCTGGCTGCAGTGGCAAAGAGCTATTCTCTATAAACATCTAAAAGTGCCTCCCGGGATTAACCTGTTCACTCAGGCCTTGGACCGCCAAACAGCTACTCAACCGCCTAAGCTGGGCATTGGTAGTTGTTAAAGTTTCTCAGGTAGCAAGGGAAACAAAAGCAAAAGTGAACTATTGGGACTTCATTGAGATAAAAAGCTTCTGCAGAGCAAAGGAGACAATCAATGAAACTGAAAGGCAGCCTACAGAATGGGAGAAGATGTTTGCAAATGACATAACAGATAAAGGGCTAGTATCCAAAATCTATAAAGAACTTATCCAATTCTACACCCAAAAAATAAAAAATCCAGTCAAGAAATGGGGAGAAGACATGGACAGACATTTCTCCAAAGAAGACATACAAATGGCCAACAGACACATGAAAAAATACTCAACATCACTCATCATCAGAGAAATAAAAATCAAAACCACAATGAGATACCACCTCACATCAGTCAGAAAGGCCAAAATGAGCAACTTAGGAAACAATGGATGTTGGCGAGGATGTGGAGAAAGGAGAACCCTCTTGCACCGTTGGTGGGAATGCAAGCTGGTGCAGCCACTCTGGAAAACAGTATGGAAGTTCCTCAAAAAGTTAAAAATAGAACTACCGTACAACCCAGCAATTGCACTACTAGGTATTTATCCAAAGGATGCAAACATAGTGATTCAAAGGGGCACCTGCACTGCAATGTTTATAGCAGCAATGTCCACAATAGCCAAACTATGGAAAGAGCCCAGATGTCCATCAACAGATGAATGGATAAAGAAGACACACACACACACACACACACACACACACACACACACACACACACAATGGAATATTACTCAGCCATCAAAAAGAATGAACTCTTACCATTCGCAATGACATGGATGGAACTAGAGTGTATTACGTTGAATGAAATAAGTCAGTCAGAGAAAGACAAATACCATATGATCTCACTCATGTGGAATTTAAGGAACAAAATTGATAAACATCGGGGAAGGGAAGGAAAAATAAAATAAGATGAAAATAGAGAGGGAGCCAAATCATAAAAGACTCTTAATCATAGGAAACAAACTGAGAGTTGCTGGAGGGGAGGTAGGTGAGGGGTGGGGTAACTGGGTGATGGGCATTAAGGAAGGCACTTGATGTTGTATGCAACTGATGAATCACTAAATTCTACCCTTGAAACTAATAATATACTCTATGTAACTAACTTGAATTTAAATTTAAATATAAATAAAGTATCTCATGGGATTGTCATATGTAGCCAGGGTTGAAAACCAGGCTGGCAAGTTCAAACTAGAATATATACACATTCTCAAGGGGCATGCCTCCATGGATGCTTTGGGGCAAGGGTTAGCAAACTAGAGCCTGCAGCCCAAATCTGGCCTGCTTTTTACCACTCAAGGAGCTGAGATGGATTTTACATTTTTAAATAATGGGGAGGGGGATATCAAAAGAGGAATAATATTTGGGGACATGTAAAAATTATATGGAATTCAAATGTAAGTGTCCATAAATGAAGTTTGACCGGAACACAGCCACACTCCTTAGTTTACATATTGTCTACAGCAGCTTTTGTGCTCCAAGGGCAGAGTGAAATAAGCTGGGACAGAGGCCATATGGTAAAGCCTAAAATATTCATTATTTGGCCCTTTACAGAAAAGGTTTGCTGACCCCAGCTTGAAGGAAATGGATTTCTAGAACCTCAACATCTCTGTGTCCTCTTCCAAGAACTTAACCTGCCTGGGAAGTTGCCAGCTGCCAAGGGGTCAGGTATGAGTGGTATCTTCTTCTTTCTCACCTCTTTTTCACATTTGCCCTTCTCCCACTTCCAGAAGAAGACCTCTCACCAGCCCTACGTGTGTAAAAACCTCCTAGGCACTACACAAAGGAATCTCCCCCAAATACTCGTGTCTAATAGGATTCTAATGACATTTTGTTTTCAAGTCAGGAGGGTTCCAAATAGTGCGTTACCAAAACCAAAGGAGGACCCAGTCAAGTTGTCAGCTGCCAAACCACTGAAAGTGTTTGGTGGCAGATGGCTATGTGATTTTTGGCATGTAACTCAGAAGGGGTTCAAAGAATTGAGTAACATAGTTATGACAAAACTAGTATCATAATTATCTATGTAAACAAAGTTTTCAAGGCTTACATGTAAAATATTTAAAATGCTGAATGCAGTCCCATTCTATGAATAAGCAGTATTGGCCCAAAGATACATGAGGAAAAAAAACGTTCGTTTCATAAGAAATGAATCTCACAAATAAGTTTGTTATTATGTTTAATAATTACTTATCAAAACTTGCATCATGTTTACATTATTTTGACCAATTATGTACTAATACTTGTAATTATGAAATGAGGACCTCCATTGCTCACTGACTATTGAGGCCTTTCTCAGTTCCTTGACTTTGGGCCTCTCGGCAGGGCAGCTTGCAGCAACCCAGAAGGAGGCTGAACAACCCGAAGCCATGGTCCTTTTGTAGCCTAATTCTGTAAGTGACTTCCCAACACTTTTGTCTTATTCTATTCATATTCTATTGCTGGAATCAAGGCTCGAGGCTCACCCCACACTCAAGGGGAGGGAGATAGGAAAGGATGTGACTACCAGGACGGGGGATCGTGGGAGCCATCTCAGACGCAGCCCACTACAAATGTCAAATTTTAATAACATTTATATCCTCTACATCTGCGTGAGTACAGGATGAAAACTTTTAGGTGTCAGCTTAAAAACGGGTAAGAGGATGCAGAGTTTTCCAGAATTCTTCGAGAAATAAACAAGTAAAGATGTTCGGAGACCACGGAGCTTGAGGCCTAATCGAGCCGGGGCCTGTCAGGTGGCTGGGTCTGGCAGAGAGGGTAGCCAGGGGGCCGTGGGCAGCGGGAAAGGGCGGTGGCTGCTTGGGACAGTGAGAAAATCCACCGCCCCAGACCTGGCAGCTCCATCCGGTCCGGGTGAGGGCGAAACTCTGGCAAAAGCGAAGTGCATCTGATTCCGTGCGTTTCAAAGGTCAGGCGAGGCGATTAGACTTGACCGGGAAGGAAAGGCAGGCGATGGTGGGTGTAGGGAAGGGAATACGAAGCAGTTTGTGAAAGACAGATGTGCCAGGAGCGGGTAGGGTGGAACCCGGGAGGCCGAGGCTCGAAGCCGCGAGCCGGGGCTGGGGCCTGGCGGGAGCCAGGAGGGGGGAGACGTGCGCCCGACTTGGGATGGATGGCCTGGGGGTCCGGACGCGAGAGCACGCAGTCAGCGCTTGTTCCTGAGGATCGGTCGTCAGTCCGGGAGACCAGGAGCTGGGATCACCGGGGGAGCGTCCTCCAGCGGACGTGAAGTAAGTCTCGGGAAATGTGGCGGTCCGGGGCGCTGTGGGCACGCAGAATGGGCCCAAACCGGGTGCCTGCCCCCCGGGAATTCAGTCTCGCAGAGTGGGCGCCAACTATGCGGGAAATGACTGCTCCCATTTCCTCCCCCGGGACCCAACCGAGAAATGCGTCGGAGCGGGCAGCCGCTGGTGCTCGAGGAACAGAAAAGAAAGCCAGAGAAAGCAGAGCCAGACCACGGAGCGGCCAGGGGGTGGGAACAGAGGGACAGGGACTACGAAAACTAACTTCCTTGGAGCCTCGAGCTGGGGCCTGACGTCCAGGGACCGAGAAGAAAGCCAAGAGAAGGCTGATCAGGGGCGAGGGCAAAGCGGGAAGGGACAAAGTCGGGCGCCGTGGCTCGAGGGTAAGAGCCGGGATGAAACTTGCGACCGGGCGCGTGGCCGGGAGCCAGGAGACCGCAGCAGCCCCTGCGCCGGGAAACCCGCGCGCCGGCGCCCAGGCCTGGCCGAGGAGCGCGGGGAGGAGCGCGCACCTGGACTCACGGCCGGAGGAGGGCCCAGCGCCGCGCCGGTCCCGGCCCAAGCCCTGCCCCTCGGCGGCCCGCCCCCTGGGCGGCTGGAAGCCGGAAGCGGGCGAAGAAGAGCCTGCTCTGAGCTTCTCTGCGGCCGAAGGGGAAGTTCAGGGCCGCTCTCCTGCGGCGCCCCAGCTGCGGGCTGCTAGCGCTCCGCGACAGTGCGGGGCCATGGGGACTCCGCGGCGCGGGCCACCCGTCCTCCCGGGGCCCCCGCTGGGGCGGCTGCTGCTGCCCCTGCTGCTGAGCGGGCTGGCTCCGGCTCGCGCCTCCCCGCGGCTCCTGGACCACCCGGCGCCAGTCTGCTCCCAGGAGGTGAGACCCCGACGCGCCGCGAGGATGCCGCGGGGGCGGGAGCGAGCGGGGTGCTCTGGGCCGGGCAGGCTGCGCTGGGGCTCTCAGCGGGTCCGAGGCTGGGCCACAAAGAGCGGGCACGCTCAGGAGGAGTCTCGGAGCGGTGGGAGTTGTGGGGTGGACCGGAGAGCAGAGGGAATTTTCGGGGAAAACGACCCGACCCGGCGTCCTGGACCGGAGGCGGGAGCGCCGCCGCCGGGGCCCCACGGTTCAGGGTAGGAGAAGGAGGCGCGGGGCCCGGCCAAAGAGGCGGGGCAGGGTCGGTTAGAAAGGGAAGTGGGGAGGGCCCTTCGGGGAACCAGGACTGGACCGGAGCGGCCTCCACGCCGTGCGCCCTGCGAATCCCCGTGGTGCCGGGGCAGGCCACGGCTCGAGCCCGGAGACCCATCCGGAACTCGAGAGCGTCTCCTCGAAGGAGCCCCGCCTGCCCCCGGCATTCGGATTAGGGGGCGGCTGTGCGGAAGTCTGGGGCCCAGTCGGATCTGGGCCCGGCTCCGCGGGAGGGACCCCGCGGGCCTAGAGCTCTGCGCGCGAGCCCGGCCTGCCTATGGGGGTTAAGGGCTCCGAGCGGTGAGAGGGGGACAGTTGTGCCGAGGGCGCCGGCTAGCTCCGGGCGACCCCTCTGGGGGGGGGGGGCGAAGCCCTGAGGATTGGGCAGAGGTTTAAGACACCGCCTTTCCAGCTCCCACCACCCCCACTAGGGTCCAGATTGTACCCTTAGTAGTACCCCTGCTGTGCTCACAGGAAGTGACACACCCACCCGTTGGGTAGTGGCCGTTTGTGGAGGACCATCTTAAGGGGAAAAAAAGAAACAGCAAAGCACCGAGCCCACCTCCACGACTTCTCCCTCCCCAAGCTGTCCTCTCTCCTCCACTTTCTCTGGTTTCCTCAGCCCCCTCCCCGCCACCACTTCCGACCCAGTATCTGAGTCAGAGGATGTGAAACAACCAAGGAGATATTTCTCCTTATCTAGTTTTGCAGAGGATTTGCCAAAAGAGGGTGGGGGATGAGTGACTATTTAGCAGGATTTTTTTTTTTTTATGTAAAAGATGTTGGGAAGTGGTCTTGTGACTCCCACTTTTAGGCAAAGCAGGGGATATATGCTCAGCAGATCCTTCCCACAGACTTGGTATAGAACTATTCCACCTAGAGAATTCAGTGTTCATTTTTTGATGGCCATTTGCCCTGTGCCTGCAAAATATACGGAATTGCTGTTGCTCTGAACTGATACTATAAACACCCCTGGGACTCTAATGTCCAGGAACTTAAATCATCTAGGAGGGGAAAAGGCTTGAAGGTGCTCACCGTGGTGCAAGGCAGCCTGTACCAAGGGCTCTTTGTGCAACCAGAGCGTGTACAGAATTCCAAGGAAAAGAAAAATGACTTCCAGCTGGGATGTTCTTCATGGCAGATGAGGCATTTGGGCAGCCCTGAGGTTTTGGTAGGAGCCTCCAAAACAGCGGTTGTGGAGCAGTGCAGGTGGCAGAGAGGGGCTGAGCCGAGGCCCTTGGGTGGGCAGGATAAGGTGGGTGACTGCAGTGGAGGGTGTGTGTGGCAGGGAAGTGAGAGAAGAAGCTAGAAAGGGAACTAGGGACTCCATGGTGGCCTGGTGTAAGAGCTAGACTGAGTGTTCGACTTTAATTGCTCAGTGGGAAGCACTCTTGAAAGTCAGGACAGAGGCAGGGCTGGAGAGAGATGCTTGAAGGCCAGAGCTGTCTGCGATCTCCCACGTTCTCCCCCACCCCTAGCCTTGCCTCTCCCTTCACACCTGGCTCACAGCCTGCTCAGCTCATCTCCATGGACAGACAGCTTCCCTGCTTCATGGACTAGTCCTTTTAAAAAGAAACAACACCCTTCAGATTTCTCTGTCTCCACTGGTGTTTAGGTGATGCAGCATAATATGATGAGGGCAGGGAAGGCCACAAACTTGGCCTCATAGTACCTGCATTTGCATCCTGACTTCCCCACCTAGAATCTCTGCAAGCTCCAGCAGCTTAGGCTGCCTGCTCCTGCACCTGGGTTTCCTCACTTCCACAAGAAAGAGCTAGATAAGCCCTCGCAAAGTGTACCTGAACCACTTTCCAGAATATAAATGCCTCTCCAAAGCCTGGTTGGATTTAGTGCTCAGTGATTCTCCCAAGACAGAGAGGAGCCTTCTGCAGATGTGTTCTGCTCCTAGCCCAGTGCTGCAAGCACAGAATGGGGGGGCTTGAGAAATATTTGTGGAATAGAAGTCAAAGGAATGAGTGAATGAATGAGTGAATGAATGGTCAGCTCTGCTTGAAAAGCAGTGATTACCTGAGACCAGGCATAGCCGTGTTTCTGGCTTCCTGGGTTTAACACCTCAAAACCCAGATGACTCTTGAGTTCCCCACAGAAATCGATATCGGAGAAACCATAAATAATTGCATTTCCCTGAGCAGTCTCCAGGTTAGCCCTTCCCCCTGCCCGGGCTTTCTCACAGGTGCCCCCCGCCCCCCCCCGCCCCACCCCGGCTGCTAGCCCAGAGGAGAGCCCTCACGGGAAGACAGTGACTTGGACTTGGTCAGTATGGGTGTTAACACACCGTTTTATAACAGGATGTGTGTTGTCTTACAAATTTTTTTTTTTCCTGAGCACTTAGTGATTTTGGCTTGTGGCAGAACAACTGTTAGATTTAACCCTTTCTTTCCGGTTGCCAGGCCACGGTCCAGGTGTGAAGGGTTGTGTTCTGGGGACGCTTTTTCATGGTAGAGGCATTCTGGCAGTCAGGGCTGGGCTCACTGCCCGCAGTGGAACTCGCACAGTGAACAGTTCCTTGGCCGTCATGCCCGACTTGCACCCTGGCTGCTCACAGTCGGCCTTCCACGCAGAGCCTGAAATACCAGATCGCAGCCCACAGCACACAGCAGTGCCATGCAGGGGAGAGGACATGCCGGGTCAGCAGACCTGGGCTCTGGGTCAGGCCTCCCCGCTCACCCGCTCCGCAGCCCTGAGTCAGTCAGTCCACTGTGAGGAGCCAGTGTTCTCACGTACAAAAGATCCTCCCCCCACAGGGTACAGGAAGAGCAGATATGTGGGGTAAGTGAAAGCACCAGACGACGTGCATTGTAGCTTCTGCAGGTGCCAGGCCGTAGCACTCACCTGTCGCTCTGCCCCAGGCCCCGTTTGGGGGGGTTAATGTGCCCAGCTTCACTCCACACTCACAGCACCCCACCAGGCTGCACCACTGACCCCTTCTAGAAAGGCTGGGTGATTGGCCGAAGGTAACCCCGCTAGTGAGTGCTTGCTGGTCTGAGAATCAAAGCGGTATGTGACTTCAGAGCCCACTTCTCTTTACCAGGCACTTGGTCTTGTTCATTGAGTGTGCGGAGTTAGACACGGTGAAATAAATTTCTTCCTTTTAATCTTCACCACTGTGGGTAGAGAATATTGGCCTACGTGTTGTAGGTGTCCTTTTTCTTTCTTTCTTTCTTTCTTTTTTTTTTTTTTTCCATTTAGATGGTATAGCAATGATTCAGAGCATGGATTCTGGAGCAAAACTGCATGGGTTTGAGTGTCAGCTCTGTGGGACATTCGGCTACTTAACTGACCTCTCTGTGTCTCAGTTTTTTCATCAGTACAAATGGGATAATGGAGAGGGGGGCGCCTGGGTGCCTCAGTTGGTTAAGCCTTGGACTCTTGATTTCGGCTCAGGTCATGATCTCAGGGTCCTGAGATCGAGCCCCGCTTAGGGCTCTGCACTTAGCACAGAGTCTGCTTGTCCCTCTCCCTCTGCCCCACCCCCTGTGCGTACACGCATGCTCTCGCTCAAATAAATAAATAAATAAAATCTTTGAAAATAAATAAAACCTAAACTGACAAATCTCTGTCCCAGCCCTTACCACTCCCTAAAAGTATTTGCCAAAGATGATCACTTACACTTTCTTAGGGTTTTTTCTTTCCTGGCATTTGCCTCCACATTTCTAAATGTACTTATATTGTTATTCTTGACTTGTCAACATTAGATATTACCTGTTGACTCATAACAGATAAAATTTAAATTTCTTAGATTTCTCCTTCCACTGCTTCTCCTGCCAGTGTCCGCATTGTAGTTACATCACAATTTTAGTGAAATCCATCATCCGTGTTTGTAACAAGTAAGTAATCTTCACTGCTGAGGCCAGTAGGTGTACTTTGATTATATTCCTTTTCTGGTGTAATTCCTTTTCTCTTCTGAGATGATAACTACTTTAATTCTTCCATAATTTTCCATGTAACCAGTCAGTTTTTTCTATCAGATGGCATCAATTCCATTCCCTTTTCCCCTAGAGAACTCCCTCCCGGAACCCTGCCTTCTCCAGCTCCAGCCTGGACGGATTACTGTCTATTCTGTGGCAAACTGTCATACTCGATATCCTGTCCTGGATTCTGTGTCTGTCTTCCCAGAGCTTACCTCCCTTGTTTTGCTGAAACATATCCTCCTGCAGTTTCCTAAGAAAATGTATAAGGATATGAGGGAAATATATACACATATACCCTCACACTTTTTGTTAATTTGGCTGGGCATAAAAATCACAGGTTAAAGATAATTTTCCCTCAGAATTTTGAAGGCATCATTTTGTTGCCAGTGTCTTCCTGACTCTGTGTGTGGCACCTATCCCCCGCCCCCATCCCCGGAAACATTTATATCTTTTTATTCCTGGTATTCAGAAGTTTCATGATGTTGGACCTTGATCTGGGCCTTTTTCCCAGGCCATTCAGTGAAACTTTTTAATTTGGAAATGTGTATCCTTTAGTCTGGAGTGTTTCTTTGCTTCTTAATTTCTTCCCCTCTGTTTTCTGTATAATCTTCTTCTGGAAATGCAGTTAATCATACCTTGATTTCCTGAATTGATTCTCTAAGTATTCATATATTTTCTCTCCTATTTCCTTTTGTGTTTATTCTACTTTCAGAGAAGTTTCCTGACTTACAGCCCAACCCTTCTATGGGGTTTTTTAGTTCCAAGGTTCATTTTTATTCCCTGCTTGCTCATTTTACCACAGTATCCTGTCCTTGTCAGTGTCCTCTCATCTCTTTGAAACTATTACAATTTTATTTGTTTTGTGTTAATTTTATTCTGTTCCCAGCATTGTCTTATTTCCTCCAAGAGCATTTTTTAAAAATTTGTATGTTTTGATCTATTTTTCATACAGGAAACCCTCCTTAAGTATCTGATGCTCTTTGGCTGTCTGAGAATATTTTTTTATAAAAGTTTTATTTATTTATTTGGCAGAGAAAGAGTGAGAGCACAAGAGGGGAAGCAGCAGGCAGAGGGAGAAACAGTCTCCGTGCTGAGCAAGGAGCCCGATGTGGGGCTTGATCCCAGGGTCCTGGGACCATGACCCAAGCCCAAGGTAGACGCTGAACTAGCTGAGCCACCAGGCGCCCCTGTCTGGGAATCTTTTGGGAATGAGGTCCTAACCATGATGAGCACTGAGTCGTGTGTGGCAGTGTTGGCTCATGATAGTGTACACCTCAAACTAACATAACACTGTATGTTTACTGAAAGTAAAATGAGAAACTTAGGGGCGCCTGGGTGGCACAGTGGTTAAGCGTCTGCCTTCGGCTCAGGGCATGATCCCGGCGTTATGGGATCGAGCCCCACATCAGGCTCCTCCGCTATGAGCCTGCTTCTTCCTCTCCCACTCCCCCTGCTTGTGTTCCCTCTCTCGCTGGCTGTCTCTATCTCTGTCGAATAAATAAAATCTTTAAAAAAAAAATGGGAAACTTAATAAAAAAATTTTTTAAGATTGAGGTCCTTCAAAAGCTGATTAAATACTCTGTAGACAGGGCTTATTGATCACTGGACTTTACTACAGGGCGTCAGGCTAACGGCGAACGTGCTCCGTCTATCAGTGGACTCTCAAGTGTCGGAATCTGGAGGTCTTTTCCAGGGCTTGGCTGCCAGCATTGTGAGATCAGAGCAGGGAAAGAGGCCAGGGTTTCCAGCATTCCCTATGCAGACCGTCAATGAACTGCCCCCGTCAGCATCTTTGTTTATGCTACCTCCCCAGACACGTGATACCTTTAAGACCCAAGGCTTTAAAAGGTTCTGTTGACGTCTTTCTTGTCCTTTTCCCACTTGACCTGAGCCATTTGCTTACTCCTCCTTCCACTTTGGGCTTTAAAAATTTGTTCTCGGGGTGCCTGGGTGGCTCAGTTGGTCGGTTAGGGCGGTCGGTTAGGCAGCTGCCTTTGGCTCAGGTCATGGTTGCAGGGTCCTGGGATGGAGCTCCTTGCTCAGCGGGGAGCCTGCTTCTTCCTCTGCCTGCCAGGCCCTCTGCTTATGCGCTCTCTCTCGCTCTCTCTCTCATAGATAAATCTAAAAAAATTTTTTTCTTTTTCTTTTTTTTTTTTTTAAAGATTTTATTTATTTATTTGACAGAGAGAGAGACAGCCAGTGAGAGAGGGAACACAAGCAGGGGGAGTGGGAGAGGAAGAAGAAGGCTCCCAGCGGAGGAAGGAGCCTGATGTGGGGCTCGATCCCAGGACTCCAGGATCACGCCCTGAGCCAAAGGCAGACGCTTAACGCCAGGCGCCCCCCAAAAAAATTTTTTTTAAATTTTTTCACATCTTTTGTCCACTAATGTTCCCTTTGTCCATGAAAATTTCTAAAAAATGTTCTCTTTCCTAGAACTCTCCTATGGTTTGGGGAGGAGGAGAAGATTGTATATGATAACATGCCATGACCTCTGATGGACTGTGTTATTCTGTATTTCACTGATATGCATATTTTCTTTTCTGTTTAAATCTCTGTCCCCTCATCTTCCCTCTCTCCATCTCTTCTGCCTCCATCCCTTAACCCCCAGTAACCCGTGTGTTAACCACCTGCTATGTATCTGTCCACATATTTTCATGTGTTCATACAATCACATTCATCATATGTAAATATATGGGAAGGGTTTTTTCCTCACTTATTTCCATAGAAAACTGGATCACATGATAAAAAGTTCTTTGCTTATGTTTCTCACTCATCACATCTTAAGCATCACGCCAGGTCAGTAGATGTCGATGTAACTAGTTCTCTTCAGTCTTTACATAATATTCCGTAGTAGATAGCAGTTTCTTGTCCTCTGTGCCCCAGTCCTAGGAGTTTCTGGTGGGAGGAGAAATGAGCATGGGTGTGGAAGTTAATCTCCTCACTGGCTGGGAAACAGAGTGACACTAGAGTGAGCAGAGGCAGCTGGTGGATTTTGTTGCATGTGCGAGGAGCGCCTCACAGGGTTTCAATGGCCCTGGGTGAGTGAGAATTCAGCACCAGGAGCTGGACAGGACCCTAAGGGCTCATGAACCGGTGTCCTGGAAGGTAGGGTATGGATGAAATGGCATGCTTGGAATCAGTCATGGAGCGTGCTCAAGGATATTAGCCCTATATCAGCTTCATGAATGAACCCTGGAGGCAGAGCATCTTCTCCCATCTTTAACCCTGTCTCTCTGCTCCCTCTTGAGAGAAAGGCAGGTGCTGACCCCAACACCCGATTTACACGCATATATCAAATCCCTCTGTTGTCCTGAAAATTGTATTCCTGACCTGCTTTAACATCTGACTTTCTGCTCCACGTGGCACGATTGGATCATTTTGCCAGTGCAGATAATGAAAAGTACCTGCACCTGAGTTCTTCCCTTGCTCCACTGCCAAGTCTGAATATGTGGAGGTCACCCCTTATAATAGAAGCTTCCATTTATTGAGTGCTTACTAAATGCCAAGCTCTAAGGAAGGGCAGCCAGTAATTAAAGAGCAGCCATTATGTGCCAGACACTGCACAAATATTGTGTCACTGAGCAGGGAATGACGTGGTTCCCTGGGCACTGCAGCCAACAAAATTCCTCATAATGATTTTCTTAGGGCTTCTAGTAAGCTGCCTGTTTAACAGTCTGGGGACACTGTATTATTTTACTTAATTGTATAATTAATATGCAAATACATTNTTAATACGCAAATACATTTCTGTTGGGGCGCCTGGGTGGCACAGCGGTTAAGCGTCTGCCTTCAGCTCAGGGCGTGATCCCGGCGTTATGGGATTGAGCCCCAGATCAGGCTCCTCTGCTATGAACCTGCTTCTTCCTCTCCCAACTCCCCCTGCTTGTGTTCCCTCTCTCATTGGCTGTCTCTATCTCTGTCGAATAAATAAATAAAATCTTTTTAAAAAATTATAAAAAAAAAACCAAATACATTTCTGTTGTTTGAGAATTTTCGCAGTACGGATATATTAGAAGTGGAAAGTGAAGGGCTCCCTCCTCCACCCACACTGCCATCACCACCAGACCACTCCCTGCCCCAGGACCCTTATATGTGTATCATTTAATTCTCAACAATGCTATGAAGTTGGTATTAGGGTAATTCTGATTTTACAGTTGAAGAAATCAGGGCCTGGCAATGTTTGGTATCTTGCCTAAAGTCACTTAGCTGGTAGTGGTGGTAAGGTGACTCAGCTCCAAGGATGTGTGCGCCCGTCTTCCCAAGTAGAGTCAGCTGGCCAAACTGAAGACAGTGGTTGCATTTCCTACTGTTTGTAATTAGAACTTCTAAATTTGGCTCTCCAGAGCTCCTCTGGGTTAGGGAGTTCACACGTATTGCCAAAGTGGGAGGCCACGTAAGGTAACATTTGTGCTTCAGTTTTCTGCTCTACAAAACGGGGCTGAGGGTAACACTTAGTCCTACGTGTGTACGTGAGGATTAGTGAAATAATATGTCTAAATCACCCAGCTCAGGGCCTAGCACCTAAGAGAGCTTGTAGGGAGTTGGTGAGTTTTCTGTAGCTGACCCTGTCACGGAGCTATGGTTTTGTTCCCTTCGATGGTAACTGTTATCTAGACGGGAGGGGGGAAGCCCCAGGGTATTTAGAGGGCCTTTCAGCAGGGCGTCCCAAGAGAACCCTCTCGGTGTCTTTTAAAATGGGGAAGTTCCCAGCTGTTAACAGTTACTCAGAAAATGCCCTTTCCGTCTTGTCATCCACTGTACCCACTTACCATCCTGTTTCTCCTTGGATGGGCAGGATGGGAGAAGTGTGAGGAGACTGTGACTCCCTACCCCGGGAGCCGCCTCCAAAAGTGAGGGTGGTGCTGTGTACGTTTTATTCTTGAGAATGAGCCAAGGGAAGCATGGGGAGCCTGGATTGTGAATTACCATTCCTTCACAGCCCTAATTACCTCCTTCTTTCCTCCACAGGGGCTAAGCTGTGCAGTCAAGAATAGTAAGTCCTCTGTTTCGGTTCGCCCTGTTTTCGCCTTGTTAACAAAGTGCTAGCCTCGTGTCACTGTCTGGCAGGAGCGCTGCCCTCCCCCCAGGCTCAGGATGAGGGCAACAGCCTTCAGCAGGAGGGGTCCTTGAGAATCCAGGCTGTGGGCACCTGCATTTCCTCTCAGGAATAGCCATTATGCAAAAGTCAGGAAGTGAGACACAGAATTGTCATTTAGGTTTTGAAAATATTGTTTGGGGTGCTGCCCTGGTATGTCTATGATACGATTTGGTTTGCCAGAGCTTGTCACTGGAAAGTGAGAGACATCTGTGATGTTGATCCTGTTTTGTGTTTTAATTCAAGAAGGAAGCACGTACTTCAAGTGTCTGTGCTAATTAGGGATGAGCCCTGGCATATGATGTAAATCAGCTTTTATCACGACCCCATCCTTCCTGTCCCCGTGTCACTGCTTTATCGCAAAACCAAGTTTCATGCTTTGTCTCCGGTCCTAAAGTGCCCTTAGACTTCAGAGATTTGCAGGGACTCGGCAAGCTGGAGCAGAGAGGGGCGGGGTGGCAGGGCCAGGCGAGGGTCGCAGGCCCGGCGTGTTCATGGGCAGGCTCTCTGGGGCCACTGCCGGCATCTTGCTTGCGCACCTCATTCTCCTGTCGCTTCTTCAGGTCCTTGCAGAGCGTGGGGGTCTCTGATTCCTGCATTTTCTGGCTCCAGGTACCTGTCTGGATGACAGCTGGATCCACCCTCGAAACCTGACCCCTTCATCCCCCAAAGATGTCCAGGTCCACCTGGACTTTGCCCAGACCCAGCATGGAGACCTAGTGCCTGTAGCTCGCATCGGATGGACACTGCAGACAGACGGTGAGCGGGTGTGTCGGGGGGCCTGGGAGCTTCCACCCACCTCCAGGTGAGTCCACCAGAATCAGAATGGGACTCCTGGTCTCCTGGTCCTGTGCTCGGACACGAGGGCCCGGATTTCGTGCTGAACGCCTCCATCATTTCATGCAGTAAATGAGTACTTTCTTAGTGTTTTAGATACTAACCCATGATGGTGTCTCCTCACCGCACCATCTTTCCCTCAGCCTGAAGTCCTTATCACCCTGGAAAAGAAAGTCCAGTGGTTCATTCTCTGACTGCAGTATCAAATATTTATTGAAAAATAGTAACACATTGGCCAGTGTGCTTTTTCCCTTATTTTAGGGGCTGGCATTTCTTTTTTTAAGTAATCTCCACACCTCAAGTGGGGCTCAAACTCATGACCCTGAGATCAAGAGTCACGTGCTGTACTCCTGAGCCAGCCAGCCACCCCTAGGGGCTAGCATTTTTTAAAACAACACTCCCCCCACCAAGACCTCTTCCGGGATAGAGAGTTGAATGACAGAATCGGGAAGACTGGGGTCAACAAGAGCCAGCCCCACATTTGTGACCAGGGCCTGGGGGAGGTCCTCCTCCTTCTAAGCCTCCAGCCCCCGGTGCCTACCCCAGCCTCTCCAAAGACGGGGACAGCCGGGTTTGACCCCCAGAGATGATCTGCACAGCTGTTGCCTCTGTCCCAGTGTAAAGTTTCACTTGTCGCTGCCCAGCTGGGAAGTAAGGTCTGCAAAGCCATCGGCTTGCTCTAGCCCAAGGGTGAGCTGGAAGGAACAGGAAGTGGAGGGTCTGGTACAGTGAACAGATTTTCTTTTAAGAGTGAGTAAGCATAACAGACAGGGAAGTGCCACGCCCAGTGGTTTGCCTTTGTTGACCTGCCTCCGTGCCCCTCTTCTCCCTCCACCCCGCAGCCAGCATCCTCTTTCTGGAGGGTGCGGAGTTATCTGTCCTGCAGCTGAGCACCAATGAGCGCTTGTGCGTCAAGTTTGAGTTTCTGTCCAAACTGCAGCATCATCGCAAGCGGGTAAGCAGCTGTCTCCAGAGTGGGCTGTGCTCCTCTAATGGTTGTGAGCAGCAGAACGTGCTTTTGAAACCTTCCCAGACGTGCCCACCCCTGCTTGTGCTCCCAGTTTTCCCTAGTTGTTCAGCGTAAAGAGAGTTGAGTGGGAACGACTTGCCCAGCCCCACTCCTGTTCTCTTCCTGTGTGGCTGAGGTTAACGTGGGGCCTGCCTCCAGGAAGGAGCAGCTTTGCCCAGACCGGGACCGCGGTGGCCGGGGGCACAAGCGAGGGAGTTCTGCTGCAGTTTCCATTTATTTTGCTGCTCGTTGCCCAATGGTAAAAGGTTGGTGCTCGTGTAGTTTAAAGCGTCAGTTCGCAGAGCATGGTCCCAGCGGCATCCGCATGCCCTGTGAACTGCTAAGAAATGCAGAAGCTAGGGCCCCAGCCCTGACTTCCAGAATCAGAAATGCTGAGGGTGGGGCCCAGCAGTCACTGTTGAACCAGCCCTCCAAGTGATTCTGAGGCAAGCTCCAGTTTGAAAACTGCCAGTCCAAATCTGCAAAAGTACCTCTTTGCAGATCTCCCGCAAACATGAGCAGCCAAGAGAGTTCCCTTCCCCTGTATTTAATGAGGACCCCCAAACTCGACTGTTGGCAGGATGGTGAGGCCCAGGTGCCTCGATCAACTTAGAAGCTAAGGGCTGCACACCCCCATCCACCCCCAGACTAATTAGAATGGGACTTGGAGTCAGTATGTGTCATCTGCCCCATCCAGAAAATATTCTCACACCTTCTGTTATCTCTGCAACGAAGGTGCCTGCGGGCACAGGCAGAGTGGGGATCTGCAGCCCTCCCTCTGCACTTTCGTGCTCCAGAACATTCTCAAGAGAGCCCGGCTTTTGCATTTAAGGAGGAAGAGTCACGTAACAAATGGTTTTTAACTGGCTCTTGTGCCCTAGCTCTCCCACTAACCTTGAGTCCTCTGGCTCTGCTCCTTCATAGCATTGTTCTGGAGTCTGAGAGGGCTGACCAGGGAGGAGGACTGTTTTGGCTTTCCCCAGATTCTGTGGCATATGACACTACTGTCCACTGATGAGGCCAGATCTAGGTGTTTTAAGTAGGCAGCAAAGACCAGAGGAAACCAAGAGCAGAGACGCGCCTCCCTCTGATTTTGGATCTTGCTGTGGTGGTTTTTTCTTCCCCCGTTTCACAGACCTTTCAGGGGGCGGGTGGGGGTGCAATTCTCTGGGCACACACCGCTGGGTGAGAGGTGTTTGTGTGACCTGTCCAACCTCCCCTTCCTCCCTCTCTTCAGTGGCATTTTACCTTCAGCCACTTTGTGGTAGAACCTGGCCAGGAGTATGAGGTGACCGTTCACCACCTGCCCAAACCCATCCCTGACGGGGACCCAAACCACCAGTCCAAGAACTTCCCCGTGCCTGGTAAGAGCGCCCTCCCAAGCCATTCCTTTCACCACTCTGCTCTTCCTCTTCGAGAAGAAACCAGCAGGTGGCTCAGGCATCAGCCTCCCCGCTCAGCTGGGCCATGGCTGCCATTGTCAGCACGTGGTATCTACAGAATGAACAGATGCTGTGGTTGGGGAGCTCCTGCCCAGGACGCATCAGGAAGACGGGCCACTCCCGGGAGAGTTTTAACCCCCGCTTCGAGCCTCATCCCAGCTCTCATCACCTTGCTCTGCACTTTTGTCTTTTTCATTCTCCACCTGCCCTGCCTGGTTCTTCACTTTTCACCCCATATCCTACCTGCATTTATCTACCACCATCCCATATGCAACACCATCTCCTCTTCCCCCTTGGATCCATCCTGCCTAGGAAGACAGCTGGGCTTTTCTTCTAAAACATCATTTGATGTCTATGCACCTTCTAGTTCTCTGTCCTCCCAGCATCTCAGCCACAACCTATATTTCTCATCGTTCAAAGCCAACTACATCTGGAGCCCCAGCCCCCTTGAGGACAGGGTCTGGGGCTTACACCCAGCCGTGCAAGCTCCCGAGCTTCGTGTTGTTTCACCTATAGCAGGCAATTCAGGAAGTGCTTGTTAAGGATGACGAGAGCCTTCTTGATTCCTGGAGGACTCCACACACACGCCCACGCACGTGCACACACAAACACACAGAATCACGTACACACAATCTGCTTACCCTCTTTGTCTTCACGTTACCCATCACTCCCTGACACATCATCCTGATGTTTGGGTGACATTGCATTATGATGTTTGTTTTCCTCAGTCTCTTTTACTGGAATGTGCTCTCCAGAGGGCAGGGACTCCACCTTCTTCACCACTGTATCTCTAGTGCCTAAACCAGCGCCTGGCACAGATCAGGTGTTTGTAAGTGCTTGTCAAAAGAGTGAACCTCCCCAGGCCCCTCCCTTGTTCCTACAGTAGACTGACTCAGTCCCTGTCACTCCACAGCGATTCATACCTGTCACATGTCTTCTTAAACCAAAGTGAAAATGTTACAGTCAAGGCCATTGGGGAAGGGAAGTCAGGAAGATGTCTACAAAGCAGTGGTCCTCAAGGTGGTCCCTAAGCAGTGGCATCATTGAATTACCTGGGAGCTTGTTAGAAATGCAAATTTTCATGGACCCTTCCCAGACCGACTGCATCAGAAGCTACCCATGGTGATGCACAGAAAAGTTCGAGAAACATTGCTGTGAAGAAACAAAGTACTTCTGCCCCTGTCAAGAGTCAGAGGCAACCTGCAGGGGAGGGGGAGCAGGGGGCGGGCAGAGTGGGTGGGGGAGGAACTGGAGCAGGCCGAGACTCTCACTGAGAGCAAGCTCAGAAGGAATACAGTTGTGGGGCGCCTGGGTGGCACAGCGGTTAAGCATCTGCCTTCAGCTCAGGGCGTGATCCCGGCGTTATGGGATCGAGCCCCACATCAGGCTCTTCCGCTATGAACCTGCTTCTTCCTCTCCCACTCCCCCTGCTTGTGTTCCCTCTCTCGCTGGCTGTCTCTATCTCTGTCAAATAAATAAATAAAATCTTTAAAAAAAAAAAAAAGATTTAGAAGGAATACAGTTGAGTCGGGAAGGTTCTCTGAGAGAGGAGGGATGACACAACCAGGTCAGCCCCCGGTTCTGTGGGGCCTCTGGCCAGTGGCAGCAGTTCAGTCCCGGAGCTTGCTTTGAAGAGGCCATCTTTGAACAGACTCCCCAGAAGGAAAGAGGTGGTTATCCCTGGTGTCAGGAGTCTGGTGAGGCAGACTTTCTATGACAGAAGCTTAGTGGTTTCCCCTTTTCCGGGTTGGCAGGCTGCGAGGACCCCAGGATGAGGATGACCGCACCGTGTGTGAGCTCAGGTAACCGCGGCCAGGGCCTTGCTGGGGGAGCTTTACTTGGCTGCACGCGTGCACACGCACACCCTCCCCTCACTCCCAGCCCATGTCTGTGCCCGGGGCAGGCAGCCTGTGGGACCCCAACATCACGGCAGAGACCCTGGAGGCCCAGCAGCTGCGGGTGAGCTTCACCCTGTGGAACGAGTCTACCCTGTACCAGATCTTGCTGACCAGCTTTCCACACACAGAAAACCAGAGCTGCTTCCATCATGTCCTGATGGTGCCCGAGGTAAGGCCATCACTGTCCTGAGCCCTTGCGTGGCTCTGCGCCCCCTCCCCAAGCGTCAAGCCTCCGAGTGCTGAGCCTGGTTGATCCCAGCTCTGCTCAGCTCGGCTCTTTGTCTTTCCTTCTGACACACGGTCAGTGTAGAGTCCGGTCTCTGGCGGATCTTTCCTTTGGCTCCATTGTGTAGTTGATCTCTGCTTTGCTCACCTACCCCATCCTCTCAGTTCCTCCTTCCACACAGTCCACTTGGTTCTCTTCGCTTTGTTTTTCTTATCCCACCTGTTCCAAAAAGGACCTGAAGAGTTTTAAAATGTGGGTATTAAGACAAAGGGGAAATAAAGATGAGGAAACAAGATGAAGCCAGGGTGGGGTTACTATGGAAAATGTGTGTCATGCCGTTGGCTGTGAACACATTTGTCCCCACGATCCCCAGCAGCCAAGCAAAGAGAGAAATACCAGTCACTAGATGTGTTCCTGAATCAACAAGGAGCCAGCTGCCGTAGGGAAACGGAGTTTTTCCTGGAACGGAAACCTGGAAAGCTGTTCTCCACGTGGCCTTCCTCAGGGGCGTGCTGCGCAGCAACGGCCCTGTTCCTGGCAGCCGCCTTAATGCCGCTCCAGGCTCGGGCCCTCCAGCCTGACCCCCCCCTCCTGTCCCTGCAGCCCACACTCGAGGAGTTCCACCAGCGGGCCAACGTCACGCTCACCCTGTCAGACTGGAGTTGGTGCTGCCGCCACCGGGTGCAGGTGGGCGCGTGTGGTGCGGGCAGGTGTGGAACACGTGCACGGGCGGGCACTCCTAGAGGGGCCCAGTAGGGGAGGAGGGCAGCTCAAGGACTCAGCTCTCCAAGAACTTGGCATCCCTACCCTCTGGGGCTCTCTGCCTATAGAGGCATCCTCTCTGCCTTGCCCAGCCCCGTACTCCCGACCTCCCCAGGGCAGGGCTTCTTGGCTCCCTGTAGCCGATGGGCGACCTGCCTCTCAGGCCCGTGGGGGTCCTGGAGTAGCCGGCCAGGCTCTGCTCCTTCCAGAAGCCTCTGTTGGCAAGAAAACATCCGCCGAGGGCCCGAGCCTCCCCATCCAGCGTCTCAGCAGCCCGCTCTTCCCTGCTTTCTCTGCTCTCCCAGATCCAGCCCTTCTTCAGTAGCTGTCTCAATGACTGTCTCAGACACTCCGTAACCCTTCCCTGCCCGGAAATTCCAGATGCTCCAGGTAGGAAGTGTATGGCTGCTCTGGGGCGTTTTTGGGGGTGGGAGTGAAGGAAGGTCAGCACCTTGAGCTGAACCCTGACCTGGTGCTAAGGGTGGGGGCGGACTTTAATTTTACTTGGACTTATTCAGGCCTGCAGGGTGGGGCTGTAGAGACACTCCTGGGTTAGACTCCTGACTGCCTTTAATTGGCTGTGTAGCTGTGGGCAAAATACGTAACCTTTCTGATCCTCAACTTCTGTGACTGAAGAACTGGGGATTGTTCTTGTCCGAGACTTCCGGTATGGACCACGAGGTGCTTTACCACGTCCGCTTTTAATCCTCACGGATTGTGACTGTCATGAAGTGATGGCACGGCAAACTCGTCCCTCCCCCAGTTCGTAGATGAGAAAATAGAGGCACAGAGATGTTCAGTAACTTGTCCAAGATCACACACCAGGGAAGTGGCAGAGCTCCAGGTTCTGACCCAAGCCCGTTCCCTCCCCCTGCACCGCGCCCCACCCCCCACTCAGAAGCCACCACAGCCTTGACGGCCCAATGCGGGACAGAGCCACAGCCATTACACCGGCCTGGAGGAGAATCTGGCCTCCCAGGTGGGAGTTGGGGCATCTCTTAGCAGGCCAGCAATTCGGGTGTTTCCTGTAGATGTTGTCATTAAGTTGAATGGGTATCTGGAGTGCTCAGTATAGGGCCGAGGTGAGCAGCGGGCCCTCGGTGGCTGTCAGCAGTGGGTTTTGTGACTACTGCTAATAATGAGTACTACTTACCGTTTGTTCTCATTGCAGTCTCGATTGCAGGTAAGGCCAGCTGTCCTTCCCGTCGTGCTGCAGGAGTCCCCAGGGGTCCTTCCTCAGGGGCCACGTGAGAAGTCCCTGACCGAGCCTCTTCTGGGGCCAGCGGACAAGGCCGAACCACGAGGCCGGCTTGGGGGTGGAGGTCTCCAGCATGTCATGGCGCAGGCCGGAGGGGACAGCCCGGGGCTCGGCAGAGGGGCTGGGGGAGCTCGGGGCTGGCAGAGCGGGCTGCCTCTGCCACGTACTCGCGCCGTTCCGCTTCCCACAGACTACATACCCCTGTGGGTGTATGGCTTCCTCACGGGCGTCTCCGTCCTGCTGGTGGGTTCCGTCATCCTGCTGGTCGTCTGCATGACCTGGAGGCTACCCGGTAAGGGGGCTGGGCTGTGGGGGCGCATCATGGGGTTTGCCCCTCTGTTCCTCTCTTTCTTCCCGTGCCCTCTTCTTCCCACTCCAGTCTCTGTGAGGCTGTACTCAGAGGGCACCCTGCAGTCCCAGCCTCTCCATCTCAAGTGAGGTACTGACGTTGTCTCTCTTTGGCCACGGCAAGCTCGCTTGTCAGGAACTCAGCCTATGGGAAGGCTCGGATCCCAGATCCACCACTTACACCCAGGGTTACTTCACTCTCTGAGCCTCAGGTTCCTCTCATAAAATGGAAATTATAAAGATACCCACATCATAAAACGAGTGTAAGGATTACATGAAATAACGTATATGAATTCTTAGCTTAGAGCCTGGCACGTATTTGCTCAACATATGTTAGCCACAATTATGTTTATTGCTACCAAAATTATTATTGAAACAAACTGGATGGAAGGAGCTAGGGTAGGGTTTCCCTGCGTCAGACATGATCAGCCAGGCAGGTGGGAGAACCAGAAGGAGCCCATCCTGCGGCCCTCAGACACATACATCTGTTGGGGAGAAAAGCGAGGGACAGCACGATGTGATGGAGAAGGCTCCGGATGGGCCCAGAACACACGGCCGTGGCTCCCAGCTCTGCCTCCCTGCTTTGCAGGCATAGGCAGATTGCTGAACAAACCCTGGATTTGGTTTTGTCTTCTGTAAAATGGGATAATAACTCCTCCCTCGCAAGGTTGTGGTGTGGAGTAAATGGTCTAGCCATGGAAGGTGCTGGCCTGCGGGTGCTGGGAGATAGCAGCTCCCTCTCCCTGTGGCCCTCTCTGGCCAGGTTCTGAGCAGAAGAGCACATGGGCCTTCGGGGGAGGGCCTTGGCCTTCCCCAGGCCTTTTCTTCAGCAATCCGAGAGCCGTTTCCACACTTACAAGGCTCATCAGGATTAAATATTAATCATTATTAATTACTGTGTGATGGGAAGACCACCCCACCAGGAACTGGAAGACCCACCGTGAGGGCACTTCTCCAGAGGACCATTAGCAGGGTCAAATAAGTTAACATCTCTGTGAGTGCTTTAAAAATTGACTGATGTATTGGTGGAGAGGGGGTGCTGAAGGAGACAGAGAGAAAGAGAAAGAATCTGAAGCAGATGCCCAGCTGAGTGCCAAGCCCCACGTGGGGCTCGATCTCATGACCAGAGCCGAAACCAAGAGTCGGACACTTAACCGACCGAGCCACCCAGGCGTCCCCATGAATGCTTTATAAACCGTAGATCTCTCCATAGATGCCAGGGAGGCTTTTTGCTTCCTTCATTTCTGCTGTCGCACATCTGACCTTATACTGAAGTGTGCCCCACAGCATGGGGTAGAGGAAAGGACACTCGTTCAACTCTCTTTTGATAGTTCTGGGAAAAGGCCCAAGAGGTAGGAATTGAAATTCAGGTTCTAAAAGTCTTCCTTGGCCACCCATGGTTCCGTGCGTCCTGCCACGTCACCGAGGAGCTGACTTCCCTACCACAGTTTCCTTCTTTGTGTCTCCGGGGGGAGGCAGTTGCTTAAGAATGTTGTTTCCCTTCCTCACCTCAGAAATACCAGGAGGAAATGTGGTAAACGAGCCTGGTGGGGGCTGCTTCTGGAGATGTGTCGTAAGCCTCTCACGAGGATGCTTCTGGGGAAGAGGCTTTCCCTGAAGTGGGCCATTTCCTCAGGGCTGGCCGGCCCGTGGGGACGAGTGGAACCATTGCTGGAACAGGGGCATGGGGGGGAATCCCCTAGTCACCGTGCTGGGGGTCCCGGCTGAGTCAGTGCTGCAGAGATTCATGACCCCAGCTGACTGCGCACCATATGCCAGACACTTCACAGATACAATCTCATGTAATCCCCGCCGCACAGACCCCTTTTACAGAGGAAGAAACTGAGTTTCACAGACCTCAGTAACTTTCCCAGATCTCACAGCTGTTGATGGCAGACCTGGGATTCACACCTGAGCGGCGCCTCACAGCGCGGTGTCCTGCAAAGGCCCAGAAGCATCTGGCAACTGCTGCTTCCGACTGCCCTCCCTGACCGTTTGCCCTGGGTCAGGGGTGGGACAGCACTCCATGAGACGCCCCTGGAAATTGGTCCCTATTTCTCTTCCAAAAGAGCTACTCCAGTGTATTTTTTTTTCTTTCAGGGTCTCATCGTGAAAAATACGGTAATGACACGAAATACACAGGTCAGTATTTCCTGGCGTGGGTGGGCTGGTTTTGGCGAATGTTGCCGTCAAAGGCATGATGGAGGGTTCTCTCGAGACACAGGGGCGGGTTGCCTTCTGCAGTTTTTAACTCCTGACTTCCTTCAGGAGACCTCAGCTTGGAGGACCCACCTCAGACCCCTACACAGGGGGGACCACAAATGGCAAGGCTGGGATAACATTTTTGAAATCACTTGGACAAGGAAAGGAAGGGAAGGGTACCATCTTTGATGAAAAGAGGTCCTACCTTTAACATATTTGTATTCCGTGGGCAGGCCTTTGTGCCTGTTTTTCTTTTTAATTACAATAATTAAAGTATAGGCTCAGGGCCAGATAGGAATCTTGAGAAAGACAGTCACTCTCCCAGAAGGCACCACACTCACTGTGACTCTTTTAATGCGGCCAGAATGGCTGAAATAGCAACACTTGGCTTATTCCAAGGCCTCGGTTGCCTTGCTTAGACTAGGGAGCTGGTGTCTGCCTGGTCCCACCGCCCCCTGGGCTGACGGGCGAGGAGTGCTGCCCGGGGCCTGCGGTTTGAGGATTAGTGCGGGCGCACACCGGAACCTGGGGGCCTGGCTTTCTTTGTTTCCCTCAGATGTCCCACCCGAGACTAGCCTGACCCCTCCACCCCTGAAGCCCAGGAAGGTCTGGATTGTCTACTCTGCCGACCACCCCCTCTACGTGGACGTGGTCCTGAAGTTCGCCCAGTTCCTGCTCACCGTCTGTGGCACCGAAGTGGCCCTCGACCTGCTGGAGGAGCAGGTCATCTCAGAGGTGGGGGTCATGACCTGGGTGGGCCGCCAGAAGCAGGAAATGGTGGAGACCAACTCCAAGATCATCATCCTGTGCTCCCGAGGCACCCGGGCCAAGTGGCAGGCCATCCTCGGCTGGGAGGAGCCGGCTGTCCAGCTCCGGTGTGACCGCTGGAAGCCCGCGGGGGACCTTTTCACCGCGGCCATGAACATGATCCTACCAGACTTCAAGAAGCCAGCCTGCTTCGGCACCTACATTGTCTGCTACTTCCGTGACATCAGCAGCGAGAGTGATATCCCTGACCTCTTCAACATCACTTCCAGGTACCCACTCATGGACAGGTTTGAGGAAGTTTACTTCCGGATCCAGGACCTGGAGATGTTTGAACCTGGCCGGATGCACCGCGTTGGGGAGCTCACGGGTGAGAACTACTTGCAGAACCCGAGCGGCTGGCAGCTCAAAGAGGCTGTGGACAGGTTCCGGGAGTGGCAGGTTCAGTGCCCGGATTGGTTTGAGCGCGAGAACCTTTGCTCAGCGGATGACCAGGACCTCCCGTCCCTGGATGAAGAGGTGTTTGAAGAACCACTGCTGCCGCCAGGAAGAGGGATCATCAAGCAGAAACCCCTGGTGCTCGAGGCCACCTCTGAGGGCTGCCTGGTGAGAGATCTCCTTGTCAGTGAGGAAGGAAGAGGACTGTCAAGGCTGGAACCTCAGCTCCAGCCCCAAGGAGAGCTGGCGGCCCAGACCCTCCAAACCGCGGTGCTCCCAGTGGAGGAGGTCCCTTCGGCTCAGGCCGTGGAACCCATCCCTCTGGCCATTGAGAGCAGCCCAGCCGGCCGGATAGCCGTGGCGGGGGGAGACGAGGCCTGCCCGCTGTTGGACGGCTACGGCCCTCGGCGGAACAGTGTTCTCTGCCTCCCTGTGGACTCAGAGGCCCCACCTCTCTGCAGCACCCCGACAGCATCGCCCAGCTACTTCCCAGATGACGTAAGGGAGCAGCTCGAAGGTTTGATGTTCTCACTCTTCCAGCAGAGTCTGAGCTGCCAGGCCCAGGAGGGCTGGGACAGAGCCGCAGTGGCCCTCAAAGACCTCTGCACGCCCTACGAGGAGGGGCAGCGGCAGTCGGTGCAGTCTGACCAGGGGTATATCTCCAGGAGCTCCCCGCAGCCCCCCGAAGGACTGACGGAGATGGAGGAGGAGGAAGAAGAGCCGGATCTGGGGACATCAGCCAAGCAGCTCTCTCCTGAGGACCTAGAGAGCCTGAGAAGCCTCCAGAGACGGCTCTTCTTCCAAGAGCTTCAGAAGAACTCTGGCTGGGACAGTGTGGAGCCAGAGGAGCCCTAGGGCCTCCCCACACCCAGGGTGTTAGAGAAGGGAGTGTGTGTGTACACGTGAGTGTCTGTATATATGCATATGTTCCTGTGTGAAGTGTTTGCCTTTACATGTGGACCTCTTGATTCCTGGGCATCCCCCTGAATTTTCTTTCTCTGACCCTCTGGTCATGTTCTGTCCCAGCAAGAATCCATAGGCCATCCCCAGGAGCCAGTGACATTGTCCTTGAGCCTCCATCATGCAGTCATTCGGTCACCAAGCATTTATTTTGCACCTCTTGTGTGCGAGGCGTCTGACATACAAAGATAAATTGCACAGGGTAGTGGCCCTGGCCACCAAGGGGCTTAACATCTGCCGAGAGCGACAGATAAGCAAACAGAATGGTCTCGTGCGATGGAAAGGCTCAGTAGAGGTCTGTGCAGGGCTGTGAATATACACAGAAGGAGCAGCTGGGCCCAGAGACCGTGTTTGGAGAGGGCAGCGGTCCCTGGGGCAGGGGCAGCGTGTAGGGTGAGTGCTGGGGCCAGTAGGCCTGGAGTGGGAGGAGGGGGCAGCGAGAGAGGTGGTGGAGAGACAGCGGGAGCCCGGGCTGGAGGAGGGCTTGTGGGCCAGGCTGGGGGGTTGGGACATCAGCCCAGTGGCCTGGCATTCCTTTGATAGGGTGAGCTGCTGCCCTGCCGAGAAGGGCCCCGAGGACCAAACATAGCTGAAAGCCACCTCAGATCGTTTGTGGCACGAGACGGGTAGAAATGTGTGATGTGAAACCTAACAGCGTTCAGCAGGGACAAAAGCCGGGAATCCTGAGCTCCCATTTTGGTTCCCGGTCAGTGGGAGAGCCACGGCAGATGAGTCTCTGTGTGGGCAGCAGCGCCCCCGAGCTCGGGAGGCCCCAGAGCTGGGGACCCAAGCCTGAGTGTGAGCTGTAGAGAGCTCCCAGCAGGGTGGGCACGGGGCGGGGGGGCAGAGCGGGAGTGGGAGGTACACTGAGCCCAGCAGGCCTCTCTGAAGGGAGAGGAAAACAGGCCACTCTATACTTAAAAGTCTGAGATTCAAGGTATTTGAGGAGAGATGCTAAGGCTCAGTGTTTAAAGTTGTTCCTGAAATGCCTTCTTAGCAGGAACTGAAGGCTTCTGTCTGTCTGGGGTCCCAGCAAGCACCTGGGACTGCCCCTGGACTCGGGTGAGCTCATTGCCTATACTCGAGCCCTCCGCTGGAGCTCCGAGCTTCAGTGAAGGGGTGAGGACTCAGGCAGGTAGTGGGAAGCCATCACAGGGTGTGTGTGTGTGACACACATGCATACTTGTGCACAAAAGGGGAGATGATCAATAAAAGAAGGAATAAATTTGTCAATTCTGGTAAGAACCCCCGGCAGTTACGTTGAGTCATGTGTTGCTCTAGGTCAGGTTCCAGCTGTTGAGTCCTTTCAGTCGTGCGATTTCCCTGCGCGGCTGCAGGGGCAGTGGGTCAAAGGTCCAGACCATGTGTGGCCCGTAGACAGCCCCACAGCAGCAAAGCACCAGGGGAGGCAGTGCTGCAGACAGGGTGTCTGTCGCCCCAGAAATCTTTGACACCTCATCCTCAGTATGACAGGGGTACAGGTGGTTAGGTGGTGAGAATGGAGCCCCAGAGAGCTCTGTGCACCCCTCTGCCGCGTGAGGGCGCAGCGAGATGGGAACGGGGGAACACTTGGGAACGGGGCAGCAAGCTCCCACCACACACCCAGTCCTCCGGCTCCTCGGTCTTGGACTTGCCGGCCACTAGAAATGTGAGAAATGTCTGTAACTGTAAGCCGCCCAGTCAGTGGTGTTCTGTGCTAGCGGCCCTCCCAGACTGAGACAGCGAGAAAGGGAGCTGCATTCTCCCCTCCAGTAAGCTGGAGGGGGCGTCACTGGGGCCAAATGCCTACCAAGCTTTCTGTGACGTTGCCTCAGCTTCCAGGAAGCACTTCCTCGATGTCCAGAGTGTGGAATACCTTGGTGGATGCTTCCTTGCTGGAGCCAGGGCTCAACACGCCCGCAGAATGGCCCCAACCAGTGAAGCCCTGGTGCCCGGGAGCATACTTTCCACTTGGATTGTGTTCCCCACAAGCCTTGAATTCTAGCTCCACTGGCCTTTGAGGCCCAGTGTCCTCAATTAGCATTGTTCGCTTGTCCCCTGTCTCCCGGGGCTGCTGCTTGTTTCCCTAACAACTTAACTTACTGAGATACAGTGCACATACCGTGTAATATGTGGTGCCTGAACTGCCGACCCCAAGCAGTTCGGTGGCTTTAAACAGTTCAGAGCTCAGCAACCATAAGCATAATCAACTTTAGAACATTTTTCTTGCCCCAAGAAGAAGTCCAACACCTCTTAATTACCCCAACCTCCCTAAACTCCCCATCCCTCTATGGATTTGCCTATTGTGGACATAACATGTAAATGGAATCGAAAGTCCCCCAGGGCCTCTGGACCCTTTCTTGAATGTCATTCCCCGGTTGCTTCCCCTGCCCTAGAGCCCCCAGTCTCAAGCCGGCCTTTGCTCACCACAAATGCTGGAAGTTCTGTCAGTCTGTGGCGTCTGCTGTCCGCCCAATGCCAAGAGTGTCAAGAGCATGTGTAAATAAAGCCTGGCCTTGCTTTTTGTATTATTCTGAAACGTGGCTATAATATCCTGCTTCACCCAGAAACGCCATTCCAAGAACAGAGGTCCTCCAGGCTGTGCCTTTACTACCACTCAAGCCCCTCTCCTGAGTGGAGCACAGCAGAAGTGGTTCAAGGGGGTGGAAGGACCCACAGTCAACATGCAACCCAAACCTGTAGTGAAACCACTATCTATTCCTGGCATCCCGCTTCCGGCTCCTGAGTGGATTTGCATGGCAGAAGGGGGGAGAGGGCACGGAATGATTAGATGGTGGTGTAGACATGCTTTCCAACTTTTCTTTGACCCCAGTTTCTCTTTTCTGCTTAGGAAGGACCTCAGAGGTGTTCAGGCTTTAAGGGAGTTGTCAGTCACTTGAACACCCAGCAGTTTGAGCTGGAATCTGTGAATGCCAGGGTATGATGGATTTTACTTCATTTCTGCTTGTCTTTGAAGATTAAGGCATAAAGGAAAAGGAAGATGTACTTACAATGCAACGGGAAGTTTTAATCCAGTGGCCTTTAGACGCTGCAGTTAATGTCTTCCCTTCGCAAATAAATAAGGAGGGTGCCAGGCCCACTCTTGCTCCAGCACTTCCAGAGAAGGCCTGCCAGTTCAGGGCCACAAGAGACCGGCTGCTCCAGGCTAGGCTGAAAAGTATGCTTGAGCTTGGAATAAAAAAGCAGAGCTGGTATTCCAGCCCTGGCCTTGGGTCTCCAGTTGGGTGGTTGGAGAGAAGATTCTTTATTATTTTTTTTTAAGATTTTATTTATTCAGTTGAGAGCACAAGAAGGGGGAGCAGCAGCCAGAGGGAGAAGCAGACTCCCCGCTGAGCAGGGAGCCCAAACGGGGGGCTCGATCCCAGGACCCTGGGATCATGACCTGAGCCAAAGGCAGCCGCTTCACCGACTGAGCCGCCCAGGCGTCCAGAGAGAGGTTCTTTAAAAAGAGGCTGGCGATGCTTAACCCACGGCTGGAGCCCGGGCCCTGCTGCTTGCCAGCCTGTGATCAGTCAGGTGATCTTCCTGAGGTCTCGGGTCGCCGGAGGCGCAGCAGGGGCTCCTTCCTTGTAGCGGTCTCATGAAGAGTGGGCGGAACACCCACGTGAGGCTCTTGGGTGGTGTCCCACACGCAGGAGCTCGGCACTCTGTGGTCCTCGTTCCATCCAGGCGTTGCCACCCGTACACCCTGCTGCCCTTGTGAGGAGTGTGGAGGCTCCCTTAGGTCTCACCTCCCCTCAGCAAGGAGCACTCTCACCGGGTTCTGGGTCGGAGCAGTTGAGGAACGTGGGGCACTGTTGAGCCTTCTTACTGTTGTTGGGGCTTTCTTGCTCTAGCGTTTGCTTTTTCAGATTACAAAAGCAATACGTGATCCAATATTCTGTATTATGGGAGAATAAAAAATAAAATGACTGCCCCAGCCCATGGGTACAGGCTATGAAGTTGGGGTACCCACTCACAGCTTCCCACATCACTCCTAAATGGTTTCACCATCCATCTTCTTGCCTTTGGTCTCACCCCAGCCCTCTGTGCCCTGCCGCCTTGGCAGCCAGATCTTGGCACTGGGTGCACATTCACATCCTGTCCATTTGGGTTGATTGAGGCAGGTGGAGTGCCCTGGTGAGCCAGCCTTGTCTGTTAGAGGAACATGGAGTCCCCTCTCATTATTTCAAGGATAACAACAGGTCTTGTCCACCATGCCTTCCCAGACCCCAGTTCCTTGATTGCCTTCCTAGGAGGAGTAGTTCCCTAGGCTGTTAGTTTACTGGATCCTTCCTTTCTGATTAGAGAGAAAGAAGATACAACAGTGACCTGAGAGCAGAGAGAGCAGAAACAAATGACGCATGATAGGCTGGCCCCTGACTTTTGCTCAGTGCCGATTCCTTGGGACTCACACAGAATAGAAAAACCAGCCCCTGCTTTTTAGCCAGACCATTCAGCTTTAATAAGGAGAAGTTGAACTCTATTAACAGCTAAGTCTGAAGGCTGCCTGGGGTCGTGCGGATTTTGGAGACAGAGCTGGTTCAAATCTGGATTCCTTTCCTGACTCTAATGTGTATTCAGCAAGCTACTCTCTCTTTCTGGACCTTGGGAAAATGGAGCTAGAGCTCCCTTGGAGCTGGCTGTGAGGATGAAATGAGCTACTGTGCGTCAAGGGCCTGACGACGCAGGCAAGCCCGGGATGTGTCGCCGGGCTCCTCCTGAAGGGTGAACCGCAGGGTCAGACCCACCCCCGCGACGAGCCCCACGTGTGGCCTCAGCCCTGCCCGCTCTGAACATACTGCCCACTTATGTGCCACTTCATCCTTCAGAGTGCTTTCTGTATCATCCTGCTGACCACGGGGAGAGCGCACTCGCTTACCTGTGAGAAACGCTTAGTCAAATTCGTCATCTTATTTTAAGAAGAAAGGACGACATGGTCCTGTGTTTCTTTGTCATTGTTTTACATGGGAATTTTGTCCCCCATTATGATTATCAGTGTCTTGAGTTAAAGGACCATTTTTGCACATGCTGCCACCTCATAGCCATGCGAGGTAATAGTGTTCCTGTGTGATGAGTGATGAAGACGCCCCAGGAGGTGAGCTAAGTGCCCAAAGCCGCAGCTGGGAGGAGGCAGAGCAAGCCCAGGACCTCCATTCCCATGCTCTGAGTTTGCCTCTTTCATTCTCTGGGTCCAACCACTGTGTGGCCTTGGGATGGCCACAAGCATCAGAGGGCAACAGCACAGAGTGGTTTGAATAGCACTGGCTGTCTCTGTGCTAAAAGGAAAAAAAAAAACTATTTTTGTGCAGACTTAATGTTCTGTCAGACTTCACAGTCCCCTTTGTGTTGTTTTGTTGTTGTTTAAAAAAAAAAGGCCTTGTTCTTCTCATTCATACATAATTCATGCCTCTGGCTGGGGCAAGAGTCATAGAGAAGGGCAAAGTATTGAGTATAAGTTTCTCAGTCTTTCCTTTGGGAAGTTATTCTTAGAAAGAAATGGGAGTGGCAGCCCCAAGTGTCTGGGGAAATGTCTCTCAGGCCGAGAGCCCACGTGAGTTAGCTCTGCATACAGGAGGCCTGCCTAGACACCCCCCAGGTCAAGGCCAAAGCCCCCTGCCTCCCTGAGTAGTGCCAACTGCCTACAAGGAAATGGCCAAGTGGACCCACAATGTTAACACAAGCCTATAAAATGATGACAAATGTCAGAGTGACTTTAAGAATTTAGTAAGGAAACCAGGACAGGAAAGATCTTAAAACAAACCACACAGGAAGCTTGTCACAAGTCTCAAGTTTTTTATTTTCAGAATAGAGGCTGGTTTTATTTTTAAAAAGAAAAAGGGGGGAAAAAACGTGCTCAATGCTAGTGAGGTGTCACTTCCCTTCTTCCAGGCTCTAACTTCCAACCAGCTCTCTTCCCCAAAAACACACAGACTCAGAACCAGGCCAGGTTATATCAGAACAGCGTTTAGAGAGGGGCTGGTCCAAGCCCCTTTTACAGTCCATAGAGTCAGAGGCTCAGATCAAGGGCACGCCTTACTGACTCACACATTAGAGGCCAGCAGTCTGAGTTCTGAACCCAGGGTACTTTCCTGTGAACCATACGTCTGGCATGAGCCTCAGGAGAAAGTACACCTCATGTTTATGAGACCCCCGCCCCTGGGAAACATTTCCAGTTTGACCCCCCACTACAGATGCCCCTAGAAAAAATGAAACTTTAGGGGTCATGTCTCATTGTGAGTGGGGCAAGGAAAGAAAGTAAAAGCACTCAAGAAAAAAACACCAGAAGGAAGGGATTGACCCCTGAGCGCAAAGTGCTTGCACCAGATGTTTGAAAGAGAACGTCCAGGGGTGAGTGGGGGGCCGGCAGAGAGCCTGAGCAGGCCCGCCCTCTGCCGGGGCTGGCCCGGTTGCCGTCAGTCTCTCGATGTTCTAGGGAAGTGGTAGCTCATCGGAACCTAGCACAGCCTCCCACCAGAAAACTCAACAGCACTCAGATTTTACAGCCAGTCACTCAGCGGGGGAGACCACCATCCAAACAGGAGAAAGGGGGTGGGGCAGGGGCGGGGGGGGGGGCGGCCATGGCTCAGACACAAAGTCCGTTCACAGCCACTGAGATTAGGCAGCAGAGAAACAGAGCAAAGCTGGAGAGAGAAGATGGAAGCCCAGGGAGTGGTCTGGGCCCAGGACTTTGAGCACATGGAATTCAAAGGGAAAGGATATGGGGGTGGAGGGAGCGGGGAAGAAGAAAAAAAACTAGTTGTAAAATTCAACCCGCTAATATTGGACCTAGGAGGGTGAGGGGCTGGGAGCACAGATAATACATTGAATGTAAACATGTTTCCTTCATCATTCCCCACTATGACAGTAGGGGAGGCTCAGAAGGACTCTGGTCAAGACATCAGCCCCTCTGTGTCTCTATCTACATGGAAGTCTTCTGTGAACAAACCCCCAAGAAGTTGGGAGAGAAGGGCCCCAAGTAAAAAACGGAGGCCCAGAAAGCAAAAGTGATGTGCCATCCAAGCTAGTGAGTGACAGTCAAAACTACAATCCATGACTTCTGGTCCTTTGTCCGGGCTCCATTACACTACACAAAGCATACGACGTGGGGAGGGGAAACAAAAATTCTTACAGTTTTACCCCCACCCCTTCCTAGTCTGGGGTGGAGGAAAGCGAGTATTTCCTGGCCTTGCTGCCAACTGTCCTCCTGCACTCTAACCTACCCTAAAAATACTTATCCACCCTCAAAGATTCCAAGAGTGAGGTCCCACATCCCAGCTATAGGTGGGCAACGCCTGGGTGTCCCTTGTCATTAATCTCAACAAGAATCCCAGGGATGAAGGCAGGGCAGGGGAGGATTTGCTCAGCCTCTCCATGCAGCCTGCCTCTCCCTAGAAATTCTCTTAAGCAGAGCAGAGTTAATGAGCAGGTCATTATCACCACCCTTTCTGATCCACACCAGGCTTCCTAGAGGAAGGATAGATGGGAAATTGGATTTCCTTGAGCCAGTGGGAGCCCCAACTTCACATCTATCCAGGGACCCCATCAAAGCTGTTGTTCTGAGCCAAGATCTGACCCAGTCAGCAACAAACCTCGGGAAGGATAAGCGTTCTGGGTGCAGAGGGAGGGCAAGCCAATGGCTGATGCTCCACAGACCCTGTAATAAGACTGGCACCAAACCCCAGCTGGATCCAGTGGCCATGTTGAATGCAACTTCTGAGTATTTTGCCTTTATTTTTTGCAAGCAGCATCGTGCACGATGCAACAAAAGTTGTAAGCACGGAGGTAGAAATGCTCACTCACCCAAGAAAGGGTGCATTTTGGTCCTTAGAGTATGGACCCTCTCCTCCCCCAAGCTGAGAAGAGAGGAGTAGAATTGAGGAAGATCCTGGGTGAGTGTCTCCCTTGGAGGAGAGCAACTGGGCAGCTCCCAGGAGCCCAGCTCTTTCTGGGAATTCATGGCCACAAATTCAGGTAGGAATGAGGAGGGTGGTCGTATGTGTGGCGGGAAGGATAGGGCCTCCCCAGATCGCCTGCTGATGGCAAGGGGCCACAGTGCAGACACAAGAAAACTATACTACACACACAGACAAACACAGCCTTTGCATCTACCACCCGGGGAAAAAATCCAATAGACACTTCAGGGGAACAGTGGATTCTGGATCAGTTTCAAGGCGTGGACAATGATCACTAATCACAGCCTATACGAAGCTGGCACTTGCAAGCAAGGGGGAAGGCTTAAGGCCCAGCACCCCTGTCTGGGCACCCCCTTTTCACCATTCCCCCCCCCACACACACACACAATGGACAGGAACTGGGATGGCAGTGTGAAAAGCAAGAAGCAGAGGTGTCCGGCCCCTGGAGGCTAGATTAGGGTAGGGCATGGAGAAGGAAGACTAGAGTAGTAAGTGGACCTTCCTCCTTCGCCATTAGCTGCTGGTCTCCCTCCAAGCAGTCTTGACCCAAGGGGTGCAGAAGGACACAGCCCTATTAACAGTTCCGTCTTCCAAATAGAGCCTGATCAAATCTGAGTGAGAGACAGTCAAAGGACAAGGGGCTGGGGTCTCTCAACCCCAAAGCAAGCCCCTCTCCCTTAACCCTCCTCAATTCTGGGAGGCCACAGCCAACGTATTGACATAGCCATGGGCACCCCCCTCGTTCTCCGAGATGCAGTGGCCCAGCTGGGAGCCTCCCTGAGGTGGTGGTGGTGGTGGTGGCGGGGCAGAAGGCGGAGCCCCATAGCCCCCTCTCCCCCGACTGGGGGAGGCCCGACTCCCCCGGTCCCAACAGCCCTCTAGGGCTTCCAGGCCGCGGCAGCCGAGGAAGAAGAGGTTCTTGAGCATGAAGATGGAGAGGGGCTGCTGGTAGCTCACTACCAGGAGGCAGCGCAGCGCCAGCAAGGGCACGTCCACCAGGCAGCCGCCCAGCAGGCGCAGAAGGCGGCTACAGCTGCCCGGCCCTGAAGCCTGGCCCCAGGACGAAGCTGCCGCTGCGGCGTTGAGCTCGTAAAGCCAGAGCACCGGCGAGGCGAGGGTGAGGAAGTAGACCGCGATGAGCAGGTAGCGCAGGTGCGCAGGCAGCGGCACGCGGCCTTCCAGCATCAGCTCCACCAAGGTGAAGCTGTCAAGCAGGTCCAGACACGTGCCCAGAAAGCAGCCGGCGGCTCGATGCTGCTGGGGCTGCAGGAGCAAGGGTCCCGCCGAGCCAGGGGGGGCGCCCGCCTCGCTGATGGCCCGCACCAGGCTGTAGAGCAGGGGCACGGACAGCGCCATGGTGAGGCGGAAGCCCGTGGTGCCGAAGGGCGCGCGCAGCTCGATGAGGTCCAGGATGGACGTGCCCAGGATAAGCACCACCTTGGGCGTGAAGGCGATGGAGTAGATAAGCCAGGCCAGGTAGGCGAAGGCGAACTC
>NC_048233.1:946506-957452 GCF_002007445.2 Ailuropoda melanoleuca | reverse complement strand
GGCCGCAGCAGCAGCAGCACGAACAGCAGGAGGTGCCGCTGCCTGTCCCGGTGCCGCCCGCGCCCCCGGCCGAGCGGCCCCCGGGGCCCCCGACGGCCCCGGCCGCTGCGCCCCCGCCGAAGTCCGCGGCTGTCATGCTGCAGGAGGAGGTGGGCGTGGAGGTGGAGGAGGAGGTGGCGGCCGAGGAGGAGAAGGCGGCGGGCGCGGGGTCGGCGGCTGGGGCGCCCCCCTGAGCCGGGGGTCCCTGGAGGCCCGCGGCAGCGGCTGGCACCAGCGGCTTGCTGATGCTGATGCTCTCGTCGTCGTCCTCTCTCTCGGCGCCGGTGCTGCTGCTGGGGGATCCGCCGCCGCCCCCGCCGCGTCTGCCGCCGCCTCCCCCCCGGCTGGTGCTGGTGCTGGTGCTGCTGTCGCCCGAGCCTCTCCGGCCGCGGGAGGAACCCCCCCGGAGGAACAGGGGCTGCAGGCGGGCAGCGGCAGGGGGCGGTGGGAAGGAGCCGGACGAGGACGAGACCGAGCGGGGGTTGCCGAGCGCTGGGTGCATTGTCCTCCGAGGGGCTCCGGGGGGCTGCCCAGCTGCTCCCTCCCCGCCAACCCCGGGCTGGCAAGGCGGCCGAGGGGAGCCGGGGCCAGCCGCCGCCTCCTCCCCAGCGGCTGGGAGTCGTACCCGGGTCGGGCAGCAGAGAGATCCGGACTGGAGCCACCGGACTGGGCGAGCCAAGCCCCGGGTGGCTGGGAGCGGGGTAGGCGAAGAGCTGAACCCACCGCGGTGACTACGGGCGCGGCGGGGGCGGGGAGCTAGCCCAGTCGGAGAGGAAAAGGAGGCTGGCGGCGGGGAAACCAGGACTGGATTCAAGGGGGAGAGGAGGAGAGACCAGAGAAGGAGAAAGCCTGGCTCGCTGGATCAGCAGGAACAAAAGGGGGAAGGGGTGTTGCTGAGGCTTGAGAGCTGGGGTGGGGAGCCCTGTGGGGGGCCTAGAGGATGAGAGGGGAGGAGGGAGAAACGGGGAAGCGGGAGTGGGGCGGGATTGACACTGGGAGGACCTAACCGGAGCAGAGGATTCCCAGGAAAGTCGTTCAGCGATCCCACCGGCTGAATGGCCTTGGTCTCCGTGGACATCATGCCTCTGAGCACCAGGCACAGACCACACGTTCCGGTCTCTGCTCCTGGTCAGCACAACTTCTTTTGCAGGCAGCAGGGGCAGCTTTGGCCTCTACGCCGGGGCCCTTTCACTTGGGGCAGCCTGCCTCTCCTTCGGGCACTTGAAAACTAATGGAGGAATTAGGCCATGCTGATTAAAAGGACCAGGAACAGCAGCCCAGACATGAATTTCTACATATTCCTGTGCCCTGCACTGGGTTCAGTGATAGACCCTCAGGGAGGTCCCACTTTCCAGTGAATGGAGCACTTCTTCCAATGTAACTGCTTGGGGAGAGAGCACAGGTAAAAATTATTCATGTGGCCCCAGCCAAGTGGGGCTTTTGGTCTTCTCAGAGGTCTTTAAAGTGGGAATTAGAAATAATAGGGGCGCCTGGGTGGCTCAGTCGTTAAGCGTCTGCCTTCAGCTCACAGCGGGATCCCGGAGTCCTGGGATCGAGCCCCACATCAGGCTCCTCCGCTGGGAGCCTGCTTCTTCCTCTCCCACTCCCGCTGCCTGTGTTCCCTCTCTCGCTGGCTGCCTCTCTGTCAAATATATAAATGAAATCTTTAAAAAAAAAATCATAAAGATGTATCTAGCAGTGAGGAAAATAAAGGGACCTTTAGAGCTATGGGTACCTTGATAAAAACAAAGGCTCAAAGAGGTGCTAGTTAATATTATAAGCCGCCACTGTGGACAGGCCCTGCAGCTACAAGCTGGGAGCTCATTCTGACTCACCCCCTGGGATTTATTCCATGACTGGGGCTGGACACCCACAGCAACTCAGGAAGGCAGCAGGTAGAGTTATGGCTTTAGAGGTTTAGGGGAAAAAACAATGACTAGAGCATTCGGGGCTCAAAAAAAAAAAAAAAATCTGAGGCTCATGTATAATGCAAACATTCCAGCCACATCAAAGCAAGGCAGGAAGCTTATCTGCCCCTTCCTCCTTCTCCACATACTTCAGGCTGCAAGTTCCCTGCCTTGATTTTATTGCTGTTAAAGTTTGTGCTGCTGGGGCTCACCTTCCTAGATGACACCACGCAGCGCCACGGAGGACGCGGTAGCACCATGGTAGCTGCTTGCCTAGCCCTTGCCCCTGTATCGACCTAGTGAATAAGGGTCAGTTTGGGCAAACCTGCTTTTTCCAGTCTCTTGGAGGTCAGTCTTTACAACTAATCCGTGGTAGATATGGGATTTAGAACCACCAACCTACACTATTGCCACCTGCCTCTGGCACACAGAACCTTTAAAAGGTTCTGTGTCCAGTCATGCCAGACAGAGATATTAGGTGGTGAGAACGTGAGCTCTGGGGTTGGTGGTCTCAGCTCTGCCACTTAGCTTGTATGATTTTGAACTGGTTATTTCCCCTCTCTGAGCCTCACACTATCCAACCGTAAAAAGGGGCCGATATCTACCCTAACAGGCGGTTTTTAAGAGAGGTCATGAGTTCAAAGGGTTTAGCCTAGTGCCTGGCACAGAGCATGTACTCAGCTAAAGGCAGCTGGTGTTATCGTAATTCCACTTAGCTCTTGTCTTAACCTCCCAGGGAACATTTCCTCATGGCACAAGCCACTAATGATGTTTTCTGGGCTGGATTCCTTCCTGAGGCCACATTCAGAGTTCTGTGCCCCCACAGCTTTGCACTTCAGTAAGTACCAGGGAGCAAAGCTGCTCTCATTAGGACAGTGGTTCTTGGAGCTGGTCTTCTCAGACTTCACAATGTGAGAGCTTCAGCTCTGGCAGCTGGTGCCAAGGCCCACCCACATGGGGCAAGGTGGGCACTAAACAGCGGGTGCAGCCCTCACTCGTGTGTGAGCATCACAGCAGACCTGGCAGATGTCAGGGCTGAGACAGTCCAAGTTAAAAAGCAGATTGGGGAGCTGCCAACTGCTAATGGGAGTGATTACAGCCAGTCTCCCAGCTCTCCCCCAGGGAAAACACCAGCCAACAACTAACCTGAAAGCTGACCCAAGACTTCTGCCCAAGTTAATAAAGCAGTTGAAGGAGGAAAAGCAGCTGAGGAAGGCAAAGAACTGGGCTCCTGAGAGAAGACTCACAGATATGTCCACACTCCCCACAGCTGCCAGCTCCCTGACCCATTCACCACTCACATGGGCTCCCCTCCTGCTCTCACCTGGCAGGCCCAGTCCCTCCTCCCACAGATGCCTCCAGGACGGGGATCCCCCCCAACCCCCCGTAACTTAAACTGCAACAGCCCTCTGAAGTTATCTTTTGTATTTCTGGGAAATGGACTGTCAATCAGTTAGATTAACTTTCTGTATGAGATCTTTTAGCCCAATTTTTTCAGATCTGAGGTCCCGAATAAAAGACCACATAAAATAAGGATGAGAAGTCCGAGTACACGAAAGAATAAGTTGGTGGCCTGGGTGTTGGAGGGATCTCCTCTTTGCTCCACTGGGTTTTTTCTAATCTTCTGTACACACACACACACACACACACACACACACACACACAGCCTTTGCTTCAGGCTGGAAAGGCTTGACAAAGACATGACAAGGAGAAGAAGGAAGACAAAAAGACCTTCCCATATATAAAGTGAGAGCAAATATCCCACAAGGATGCAGAAAAGGGAAGACACAGTCACCAAGCACCTCATAAGCACTGAGAGTCTAGCTAGGTATCTTACACCCAATACCTGGAAACTGACACAGAGAGGTTAAGCAACTTACTCCAAGTCACACAGCTAGGTAAGGGCAGAGTTTAAGGTTAGATCTAGACTTCTTTCAGCCCAGAGCTCTCACCACCCACCACTCTCGAGGATGGCAGGAGCTCGTAGGCATCCTGAGGGACAGAGACAAACTAAGCAGGTTTCAATCCAAAAAATATTTCCCTAAAAACCTACGAAACACTGGACACTGGGTAAGGTTCATTTGGAGTCCTAATACTCTTGTCCTCCTAGAACGGAAAGGCCAGGGGCTCACTGCCCTCACTGCCTTCCTGGAGCAGCAGTGGATGGATGAGGAGCAAGGGAACGATGCCCCCAGCCAGCTCAGCAGCATAGAAAAGCTCAGTGAGGAAAGGCCAGCCCTTCCACATACTGAACCAAGGCCCCACTCTTTCCTAATCCATTCTCTGCTCACTATCACTGCCCTCTCTCACCTTCACAGCAAGAATAAAGAACAGGTCCAAAGAGAACTGTCAGGAGGGTATGTGTAGCCCCACAGGTGCTTGGTGAAAAGACACAAGCAGGGCCCTCTGGCTCTCAACTACACAGTCACCATACTGACTCCCAGAAAATGAAAGGAAAGCTGGCAGGGAACTGGGACTGAAGTAGGACGAATCTGTAAAGTTTGGGCTTATTAGGAACTTGAAGCCTCAAAACGACTTTTAGAGCTCTCTGAAGATAGACACCACCCCGTCCCAACCCAGACCTCCTCTAATACCTGGAGCAAGGCTGTGCCTTGAGCTGCCCCACGAATGTCTCACAGAGATGCCATCACCCTCTTGGATAAAGAAATGCCAGCATCAGCACCTCCACGTGTCAGTCCCCGGGCTAGGTGTTGGGGTTCCAGAGACTAAAGCAAAGCAAGTCCTAAGTGTCCACCCTGGGAGGGAAACACAGTGAAGTGACCGAATGCTATACAGGGTCCAGAAGAGGTACAAACAGGGGTCGGTAAAGCCTTCCGAGAGGAGGAGATGTGTGAGCTGCTGTAAAAGGTGGGCAGATGTTGGTCAGCAGATAGAAGGGGGGCTGGATTGGGAGAGCATTCCAGGTAGAAGGAGCAAGATGAACCAAGTACCTATGGTATGAAATAGCAGGACACGTTTAAGGAATTACAAGTATTTGACACTGCTTGACTATGAAGTACGAGAAGATGCAATAAAAGGCAAGGCTGAGGGAAGAGGCCCTCATATGCCACACTGAACTTGGGCTGCATTCTGAGAGAACAGGGAACACTTGAAAGCAGAAATGTAACAAGAACAGATCTGCATTTTGGAAAAGTTGCTTTGCAGTAAGGATGATGGACTGGAGGGAAGAGAAAATGAAAACAGAGACTATGTTCTACTTCTGGCAATACTGTGAACTAGATAATATAAAACCTCCAGCTCACCAAGAACACAAGATAAAATTGAATGTCCTTTTAAATGCCCAGTTAAAAGAATAAGATAAATTCTTGGGGCCATAAATAAAGAGCGAACTGAAAATCAGAATGGTGAGTGAAGTAAATGATGCTGTGAGTGCCTTCACATATGTAGTCTGTCTCAATAGGGAATGTTGTCTAAGATGGTAGTGACAAGCCATAAACAGCAATCTGATTTAAATGTACTTAAATTAATATTAATTGAAATAAATTGAAACTCAAAATTCAATTCCTCGATCTCACTAGTAACATTTCAGCTGCTCAAAAGCCCCATGTGACTAGTGGCCACCATATGAGACTGCAGATATAAAATAATTCCATCACTGTGGCAAGTTCTAGTGGACCGCACAGATGGGAACTTGGATTTAGTAGCCAAATAGAGAGAGGAAACCTGGCATTCAACCCAAATGAGGCAAGAAGGCAGAGCTGACTTTCCTACATAAAACCAAAAGCCTCAATGAAAGGATGGACTAGAAAAACAAATCTACCACCCAAACAGGGAGACTACATGGAAATGAATGAGCATTGGCCTAGGCTGGAAGTGAAATAAAAACCCTTCCTGGAAATTCATTACCATGGGTTTATACCACATATAGATTTGGAATTTGAATGATCTCATGCTGAAAAATTAACATAAATATTGGTTGTAGGCTGATAATAACCATGGATGCTTACCAAAAGCAAATATAAAACAGTTCTGAAGGGACACACCTTCAACCCTGGCCTTAAAAAGTCCCATAGGCAAAACACCAGTAAAAGTGAGATCACAAGCCCAAATTACAAAACACATAAGGAAGTAACCCATAATGAATGAAAGCCAGTAGATTAAACATACAGCAAGGGGCGCCTGGGTGGCACAGCGGTTAAGCGTCTGCCTTCGGCTCAGGGCGTGATCCCGGCGTTATGGGATCGAGCCCCACATCAGGCTCCTCTGCTATGAGCCTGCTTCTTTCTCTCCCACTCCCTCTGCTTGTGTTCCCTCTCTCGCTGGCTGTCTCTATCTCTGTCAAAAAAATAAATAAAATCTTTATAAAATAAAAAATAAAAAAAAACAACATACAGCAAGATTAGACCCTCCCCCCCACCAAGAATTTCAAATGATGAAGGTTATACCACCAATAGGTTTACAATGATCAAAAACATAAAGAATATAATGCTATAAAAAGAATAGTATAGAAAAAGAAAAGAATAAGGCAGGGAGAAATACATCTAAGAATGGCAGTGTGTAGATCTCTGTGAATTTTCTCCCTAGTGAAACAACCACAACTGGTGGAAACTATAAAAAACAACCATTTAAGATTTCTGAAAATCATCTTAGGGCACCCAGCAAATGGAAAAACATTTATTCAAAAAAGCATACTAAATCTCTTTAAGAATAGCAAGAGTCAGTGGCATTTAAGCCAAAACCTGCTTCCTTCCCTGCCCCCGAGTGTGATAGAAACTCTACTTCAGGCGAGTACAGCCAAGAAGGGGCTCCCCATCTCCCACTCTAGGACAGTAGTCTCCCTAGGAAGGGATTTCTAATCCTACCCCACTCCCCTGCTTCCTGCATAGAAATCCTGTTCCAAGAAAGCACAGCTGAGAGGTCTGACGTTCCCTACTTCTGCCCGGTCCCTTCCTGTAGAGAGAAAGTTCTCATCTAGGTGTGGGCAGGCCAAAAATACTGGGCCAAATCACCCTGTCCCAGCTCACTTGTAGCCTAGGGATTCCAGGCAGGGAGAGGAAAACTGAGAAGACAAGGGGTTGTGACCACCTCCCCCATCCCCTTCCAATTCATAGAAGCGGTGTTTCCCTCCAAGAGAAGTGCTTGTTGAGCAGCGGCAAAGGCTCTGCCTCAGATGTAGAAACAAAGAGCTAAGGAGACCGACTTTATTGGGACAGGAGAAGTTCACGTGTAAGGGCACTGTTGAAGACAATATACAGAGATCTTGGTGGTGAGTAATTTAGAGGAGGCTGATAGTTCCACGATGGAACAAGTGAAACAGTAAACCAGCTAAAAGTTTAACAGAGAGAACCAGGGAAAGAGCTAAAAAGAACCCACCTGGGGACAGAGTAAGCTTCGAAAACTGGTCTTAAGAACTCCCCCTGCAAAGAGGCCGCCTCTATCGGATCAGAGGTGGGACAAGGGATGCCCCAGGACATTGTCAGAAATAATAGGACAATCAGCTATCAATTAGTGAACATTAACAGATGGATGTGACACCAGTAGGGGCTGACCAGCCAGAAGTATAACTGGGAGATCAGGGGAAAAGACAGTCAGTTTAACCCAGCTAAAACTGCAGCTATCCCAGGAGGGAAGGAAGACTGGGTACATGTCCAAGGCTATTGAAGAGACATCAGAGGCTCCACAACAAGGAAAACAGACTTCACTGAATTTGTCCAGCCACGGACACCCATGACATCCATGCTGTCCATGACAAAAAGTCCTGAGGTAGGGCTGAGAGATCATGGTCAGTTTCCTGAATTGTTACAAGACATTATCTTTAATGTCCAGTTTTAAAACATTATGAAACATATAAAGAAAATAGGAAAATGTAACTCATCCACAGGGAAAGAAAGCCAGACAACAGAAACTGCCACTGAGGGGCCCGGATGTTGGATTTAGGAGACAAATACTTCAAAGAGGCTACTATAAATCTGTTCAAAGGACTAAAGGGAATCATGCTTAAAGAATTACAGGAAAGTATGATGACAATGTCTCATCAAATAGAGTATATTAAGAGATGGAAAATAATAATAAATAATAATAATAATAATAATAATACCACCAAATGGAAACTTTGCAGTTGAAAAGTTCAATAACTAAAATGAAAAATTCATTAGAGGAATTCAACAGTACATTTGAGCTGGCAGAAAAAAGAGTCAGCAAACTAAAAGATACATTGATGGAGATTAAACATTCTGAAGAACAGAGAGAAAAAAGAATGAAGAAGAAAATGAATAGAACCTCAGAGAGATATGGGACACCATTAATCATAGCAATATACACATAATGAGAGTACCTGAAGGAGAGGAGAGAAAGAAAAAAGCAGAAAAAAATATTCAAAGAAATAATTTCTTGAAAACTTCCCAAATTTGATTAAAACTATTAATCCACACATCCAAGAAGTTCAACAAATTCCAAGTAGGATAAATGCAGAGATCCAGACACATCATAGTCAAAATGTTAAAAGTGAAAGACAAAAAGGAAATCTTGAAAACAGCAAGAAAAGAACTACACATATACAAGGAANGGGAGGGAGGGAAGAAAAGAAGGGAGGGTGGGAGGGAGGGATGGTAAAGGCCAGTGGCAGTGGGATGACATATGCAAAGTGCTGAAAGAAAAAGTGAAACAAGGGGTGCCAGGGTTGAGTGGTCCATTAAGCAGCAAACTCTTGCTTTTGGCTCAGGTCATGATCTCATGGGTCATGGGATTAAGCCCTGCACTGGGCTCTACACTCAGCAGGAAGTCTGCTTGGGATTCTTTTTTTCTCCCTCTGCCCCTCCCTCTACTCACACGCTGTCTTTCTCAAATATATTAATAAATCTTGAAAAGAAAAAAAGAAAAAGTGAAGCAAGATTCTTATAACCAGCAAAACTATCTTTCAAAAATAAAGATGAAGTAAAGACATTTCTAAACAAACAAAATCTGAGAAACCTATTGCTAGCACAGCTACCTTATTTTTAAAATGTTATACTGAAGGATGTTTTTCAGGCTAAAAACAGTAATTCAAATCCACACACAACAAAAGCAGAGTGCCAGTACAGGTCATTATGTAGATAATTATAAAAAATAATGTAACTGTGTATTTCTACTCTTTTCTTCTAAATTATGTATAAACCAATTGCAATAAAAGTTCTCATGTAGGTAATTTTAAAAGATAATACAATTGGGGCGCGCCTGGGTGGCTCAGTCGTTAAGCATCTGCCTTCAGCTCAGGGCGTGATCCTGGCATTCTGGGATCGAGCCCCACATCAGGCTCCTCCGCTGGGAGCCTGCTTCTTCCTCTCCCACTCCCCCTGCTTGTGTTCCCTCTCTCGCTGGCTGTCTCTCTCTGTCAAATAAATAAATCTTTAAAAAAAAAAAAAGATAATACAATTGCACATTTCTTCTTTCTTCCAACTCCTTTAAAAAGCAATTGCATCTTTTTATCAAATGGTACTGGAACAACTGGACATCCACATGCAAAAAAAGAAAAAAAATAATCTTACACCCTTCACATTTTGACTCAAAATGTCTCACAGACCTAAATGTAAAACACATAAAATTCCTAGAAGATAAGATAGGAGAAACTCTAGATGACCCTGGATCTGGTAATGCCTTTTTAGATACAAACACCGAAGTCATGATCCATGAAAGAAAGGATAAACAAACAAACAAACAAAAAAAAAAACTAAAAATTCTGCTCTGCAAAAGACACTGTTCTTGTTTTGGGTTTGTTTGGTTTTTTTTTTAAGATTTTATTAATTTGACAGAGACATAGTGAGTGAGAGAGGGAACACAAGCGGGGGGCGGGGGGGAGAGGGAGAAGCAGGCTTCCCACTGTGCAGGAAGCCCAGTGCAGGGCTTGATCCCAGGACTCTAGGATCATGACCTCAGCCGAAGGCAGACACTTAAACAACTGAGCCACCCAGGTGCCCCTGCAAAAGACACTGTTGAAAGAATGAAAAAACAAGCCACAGACTGAAGAAAATATTTGCAAAAGACATATTTGATAAAGGACTATTATTCAAAATACACCCAAAACTCTTAAAATTCAACAATAAGACAAACAACCCAATTAAAAAATGGGCCAAAGACCTTAACAGACATCTCATGAAAGAAGATAAACAGAGGGCAAATAAGCATATGGAAAGATGCTAAATATTATATATCATCAGGGAATTGCAAATTAAAACGAGATACCACTACACATTGATCAAAATGGCCAAAATCCAGAACACTGACAACACCAAGTGCTAGTGAGAATGTGGAGAAACAGGAACTCTTACTCAACGCTGGTAGAAATGTGAAATGATACAGCCACTTTGGAACACACGTTAGCATTTCTATTAAACTAAACATACTCTTACCATATGATCCAGCAATTGTACTCCTTGGTATTTACCCAAGGAGTTTAAAACTTATATCCACATAAAAACCTGCACATGGATGTTTACAGCAGTTTTATTCCTGATTACCAAAACTTAGAAGGAACCAAGATGTCCTTCAGTATGTGAATAAACTGTACAAACAATGAACTATTATTTTTTTAAGGTTATATTTATTTATTTGACAGAGAGAGAGACAGCCAGCGAGAGAAGGAACACAAGCAGGGGGAGTGGGAGAGGAAGAAGCAGGCTCCCAGCAGAGGAGCCCGATGCGGGGCTCGATCCCAGCACGCCAGTATCACACCCTGAGCCGAAGGCAGATACTTAATGACTGAGCCACCCAGGCGCCCCAACAATGAACTATTATTCAGTGCTAAAAAGAAATGAGCTATCAAGCCATGAAAAAACATGGAAGGGGCAACTGGGTGGCTCAGTCAGTTGAGCATCTGACTCTTGTTTTTGCTCAGGTCATGATTTTCAGGGTTGTGAGATCAAGGCCTGCATGGGGCTGGACACTCAGTGCGGAGACTGCTTAAGACTTTCTCTTCCTCTTCTTTTGCCCCCAGCTCACACTGCAGGCTCTCCCTCTCTCTCTCAAATAAACAAAATCTTAAAAAAAAAAAAAAAAAAAAAAAAA